>NW_011369947.1:9342960-9355077 GCF_000735185.1 Notothenia coriiceps
TTTCACTTTAGATTTTTTTTTTTTTTTACTTTTCATTTTTCAAATGATGGTGCATAACGACTCAACTGAGGGTGCAATGCACCCTTATGCACCCCCATAGAACCGGGCCTGCTTACGGGTCATTTGAGTGTGTTAGATAGTGTTTTAAATAGCGCCTACTTAAAGAGCTGTACAACCATCCACCCGTCATTACACTGGGCGGAGCTTTGACGCCCTCTGGTGTTGTAAAACAGGAAGTCCGGATCGCTTGGTAGATCCGGTCTTCCTCAGCCAACCAGGAAAGAGGGCTTGTCGGGATCTGGACTGAGGCGGATGAGACCAGAAACCTTTGTTCTGTCTCCACTCGCTCCTCGCCGTTAAACAGCAGCCTGTCAATGCTTCCCGACAAACTGCTCGCGGTTCTGTGAGTGGGATACCTCTGAAGGATGCTCTCTGAATGAGACATCAGCAGCTACTATTGATTCGGTTTTTCATATTTTTCCTGCTCGCTACAGCCCGAGGGGGACGTCTGCTCGTGTTGTTCCTGTCAGCTGCTAAATGGAAATAAAACGGGGATCTGATCGAGGTGCGTGCAATGAAAACCCGCGTTGTAGTGATCTCTGTGATCAGTGAGTTTACTCTGACTTCAAAATAATTCTGTATACACACTGTAGGGTTTTTATGCATGCTAACCTGATCCACGGTGAACTGTAGCGGTCTGTGCTGTCTCATGTGCATCCCGCCACCAGGGACCGAGCTCCTGTAGTTAGCCTAGTCCTGGTCGGGGTTGTAGTTCTTCTGAGCTTCCTTCATCAGAAATGCAATGGCTGCTCGGCGGATGTGAGTTTGTTTACAGCCTGATGGATGCTGTTGTCACGGCACCTGGGGGCACCTCTGTCCTGTCAGTGTTTCAGCTGACACTTTGCAAATATAAATCAAATTCACTCATGCAAAGAGTGCTCTCTGCCAGCATGCACAGTGTCAGGTGTTGTTGGCACAGTTTGCTGATGAATTATAGGCAAAGTTGTGAGTAAACTGCCCCTTGTTTAAACAACAACAATGAGCTTAAAAGATTGAAAACTGCCTCTACCTGTGTCTTGCCAAATATAAGAGTTTGTTTCCTTTTCCCATGCAACATAATCATAGCCAACCTCTGAACATGTGTTGATGTTAGAGAACCTACATTATGTAGCCGTCATCCTTTTTAAATTGTAGTTTACTTGATCAAAGCTCAATAATTCTCTTCCACTAGCAGGAGTGGTCATTCTAGATTCTCTAAAACAGAAAATAAAATGTTGTGATATTATTACAACATTTATGTTCCGGAAGTGGCTTCTTATCTCACCATCTCCTCCAGCTGATGGGGTTTTATCACTAAACCATATGAGAAATGGTTGATTTAAATAAATACTAGGGGATCATGTCTGTTTGTTTATTATTGGCAAAAGTTAAATGAATCTGTGCAAAATCATAATTTTTTAGAAACAGTATAAGGTCATATTGCCCAGTACTATGTGTTTTTAAGGGAAATTAACTATAAACGTGTAATGCAACCAATGGAGGTGTTTTATGTTTACCTGTTCACTGGGACACCTGTGCTGTTTACTCCTGTTGTCCACCAGGTTGGTTTTAAACACTCTCTTGTGCTGAACAATGCAGAATTGCCTGTTATAATCCTCATTATAACAGGCTGAATCAGACGAGTTTGGAATGGATGAAGCGTTGGTAACTTCTCTGCCCCCCCCTCCCCAGGTAATGGTCTCCCAGCCCACTATGTGCGCCTCCTGGCCCCGCCCCTGCAGCTCCTGTCAGCCGCAGTGTGGCAAGTAGTGCAGCAGGGACATGTGGACCGCTATGGGATGCTGGAGGAGTTTGTTACCATGGTGACAGAACTGGTCCCAGAGCTGATGAGCTACAGTCAGAGGGCTCAGCTCATCCTGGGCCTCAGGGCCAGGGTCAGTAACAAGCACTGTTCAAAAAACACACACACACATGCTGATTTTGTTTATTGTCGGAAAAAAATCCCAAACTCTAAGTGGAAAAAAAACATACTAAGGAATAGAGGCAGCAGTTGAACAGCAACTCCAAGTAACTCTGCCAGATAAGATATGTTTTTGTAAACAGAGTATGTTGGCGTTAAGGAGATCATAAAAACACAAAGCGTACACCTTAAATCATCTTAAATAAGCTGTAACTCATGTCTGTGTCTCCAAACTGAATTCTGCCGACCACATCTACTGTCTATAAGACACTGACTATGGATAAAGACCTCTTACATCTCCACTTAGAACAAACCAAATATCCTTTACCATTTACAAAATGGAAAGTCAGTCAAGTGTTTCTCACGGTGTGTGTGTGTGTGTGTGTGTGTGTGTGTGTGTGTGTGTGTGTGTGTGTGTGTGTGTGTGTGTGTGTGTGTGTGTGTGTGTGTGTGTGTGTGTGTGTGTGTCTGTGTTTGAGAGAGAGAGAGTGTGTGTGTGTGTGTGTGTGTTTGAGAGTGGGTGTGTCTGTGTTTGTGAGTGTGTGTGTCTGTTTTTGAGAGAATGTGTGTCTCTGTGTGTGTGTGAGAGAGAGAGAGGTGTGTATGTGTGTGTGTGTGTGTGTGTGTGTGTGTGTGTGTGTGTGTGTGTGTGTGTGTGTGTGTGTGTGTGTGTGTGTGTGTGTGCGCTTAGCTGGTTCTGGAGATGTGTCGGGGTGAGCACCCAGTGGACATGCAGAACATTCAGCCCCATCTGGACAGAATTAAAGCCCCCGTCAGCACTGCCAAGGATCACCATGTAAGTAAACTGTCACTGGAACACACATCTGTTTTCTCTCTGGTGCGGATGTGTATGGGTCACTTAGCATTTATTGAGGGTCCTGACTCTAGGGTTGTTTAAACCTGCTAAAACCTTTTAATGTCAAGAGCACACAGTTGATTTGGGGGATTTGATGTGAATATAGTCGAGGTGGGATAAAGTTCTGTTTTCAGTTCCTTTGATTTGAGCCTTATTGTGTTCATATTGCTGTGTACAGGTAACCATCAACCAGGTGGAGGAATCTGAGGTCAACTTTGTGGAGCTGGTGCATTCATTACTAGAGGATCCTTCGGAAAGAACATATTTTTTCCAGGTGAGACAGCACTCACTTTTGTTTCAGGGTATTTCCTTTTAGCTGGTAGATGGTTGAGAACATTCCACCGGTTACAATAAAACAGTCTTGCAGTTAGATGTAATAAAGGAGCAATATGAATGGAAAGAACCCTTCTCATTTTTATTTGCCTCTTATGCAGTTTTCATGTCCTATATACATTACGAGAGGGATGTATATTAACAGAGGTGAACATTAACATAGTGTGGAACAATCCAGCAAGTTTTATAACAGACAAACAAAAACATTTATTTGGTTAGGAGCAGTGTTGGGGTAGAGATCGAAATGCTGTTTCTCACAATCCCAAGGAATAAAAAAAAATATATATATATATTCATATAAGTAATGTATATATTCATACATACACTCCTGTACACCCACTTATATATTTATACCCATCCATAATCAGACATAGAAACATATTGGTATACAAAGAGAGAGAGTTCAGCATCCTGACAGCCTGGTGAAAAAAAGTGTTTTTTTAGTCTGGTGGAGCTCGATTGGAGGCTGTGCTATGGACCCAGCATCCCACAATGCTGAGTGCTTTGCAAGTGAGGCGGGTGTTGTAGAGGTCCAGGAGTGATGGGAGTGAGGCACCGAGGATCCTCTCAGCAGTGTTCACTATGGGAGTGAGGCACCGAGGATCCTCTCAGCTGTGTTCAGGTTCAATGCTGTGCAGCTTCCGAACCACACCGTGATGCAGATGCTGAGGATGCTCTCGATGGCGCCTCGGTAGAAGGAGAGCATGATGGGGGGGGAAGCTCCTGCTCTCTTTAGTTTGCGGATGAAGTAGAGGCGCTGCTGGGCTTTCTTGGTGATTGACGTGGTGTTGTTACTCCAGGAGAGGTCCTCAGTGATGTGCACCCCCAGGAATTGGGTGCTGCTCAACTGCTCCACAGCAATGTTGAATTGTCTAAGGAAGAACCAATACCATTGTAGACAGACCCAAATCACAGGACAGATACATTACATTAACATTTATTACTGTAGATGCATACATTACAGTTGAGTAAGACGTTTGTGCTGCATTAATGTGGTGTAGACTGACTGAGGAAATTGATGTGAAAGACCCATTAACAACAATGAGCTACAGCAGTGGTTCTCAACTGTTGAGAACCGTTTCAAGTGGGTCGCAGATGTGCGAGTGAATACTTTTTTTCTTTTTTAAATACAAATAATTGCTTTCTTTTTTGGGGGGGGGAAAAAGTCCAACTTTTATTTTGAAGACTCAATTTTTCTAACGCTGTGCATGCAGTAGGCGTTGGACTGGAAGTACCGGAGACCATAAACGGTTTTGAGAACTTCTGTCACGTAGTGATCATCTTCCGTTTATGGTCTCCGGTACTTCCAGTCCAACGCCTACTGCATGCACAGCGTTAGAAAAATTGAGTNGTGTGCCTTGGCAGTCTCACTAAAATCCTTGATTATGCGATTAAACATGCAGGGTTTTTATGTGATTTTATGCGGTGAAATTGCGGGAACTTGCGAATTATGCGGAAAGTTGCAAAAAATAATAGATTTTTTTTTAAATATTGGGCTTATTTATTCTCTCTCACACACAACCTGCCACTAACGTTAAACCCCTTTTCATGTTAACATCAGACTGACACTTTATTTTGTATTATTTTACTGATACATTTTACCTGTCATCTTACTTTGTCAGTTTTCGGTTCAAAATAAAAGTGTTTACTGGCCACAATCACACAACAAATGTGTGTTTTGGTGGCACAGTTGCCCTTTGCCCACAATTATTTCTGACCCTGATTCTGGTTGTTTATATTGTTTCTTTTTGAGCAATGAGCAAGTATTCCCCAAATATTTTATCTTCTTTTAAAATCTTCTCTGGATGGGTCCATAACAATGCCCCTGTAACGGGCTATTTGCACACACAAAAAACCTCGGTCCTCACTTACATAAGCGCACTAATAGCTGATTTGGAAAGTCGTGGGTTGACAGAGCTGGTTGATAACTACCCTTGTAAAACAAGTCAGATTGCCATTGTTTGTTTTGTGAACAGCGAATGCATAGATGTTCCAATGATGCAGAACCTGCGTTATAAGACACACTTCGACAGTACATATTACCGTTCATCCCTTTTGTATCCCCTTGAATGAAGCCATTATCATCAGACCAGATTGGTTTAAATGATCATAGTGTTTGTTTTGCTGATTACAAGCTGCATGATATCATTGCTGAAGCTTAAATCTCTAAATCCACTAATGTAGTTATTTCGATTACTAAAACACCAGGATTATGTCTCCTTACACTTCATGGAACACTCCGATGTCATCGCAACACATGCACCAGTATGTGCCGTGTAATGAGATCAGCCGTCTCCATATGAATGTTGCTAAACAAAATTCTTTATAATTAACAACACCCTGTAATAAAAGAGACTGTCTAAATGGGTCGCAATTGTTTTTTAAAGGACACATTTGGGTGCCAGAAATGAAGTGTTCTTGTTCCATGAAGAAGCTGCAGAAGAAGAACCAACAAGGCAAATAATCGGACTTGTTGCCTTCGCAGAGCACTGTAATTATGCTTATAAAACACTTTCTATATATAAACAACAATAGGCAGTTAAAGTGGGTGTTATGTCAGGGTGTTCTGGTGACTCAGTGTGCAAAGGAGCACACCCCATGCGCTTGTGGTGTTGTGAGTTTGACTCCAGCAATTGAAAGCTTCACTTAAGGCTTGAAATTGGTACTACAGAGCGGCAGCGACCAGCTAAAGCATTGACTTATGTTGCCTGTGGCTGATGAGCAATTTTAAATTGTGCTCTGTACACTGGCGCAGACACAACCCGCCTGTTCTCTATCAGAACAACATTTCTGGTCTACAGGCCGGTTCAGTAGGCTGAATAATGTAGGTGCTACTTTAAATTCACTACCAGATCCTTGAAGCTCCATAAAATAAATACCATAAAGCTGACACTCCACAAAATAACTTAAAGGGGACCTATCATGCAAAATGCACTTTTGTACATCTTTTATACATGAATATGTGTCCCCGGTGTGTCAGGGAACTCACCAAGTGAGCTCCATACCCAAATCTCTAAAAACGGAGCTGCAACGGAGCTGATTATTATTTGAATTGTTCTGACGTCAGAAAAGGGGTGCTCCACCTATGGGCAACTCTCCACCTATCAGGGGAATGAGAGACCGCTCGAAAGCGCTGGAGATGCTGTAGTACATATGCCAGGCCTGTAAGTGGCGCTGTAGTCTACCACAAAAGCAGAATCAGCCCTTGCAAAAACAAGGCTGGAAAAGAGCAAATAGAACGAAATGAGGCATGGCTAAAATGCATGATCTGTTTGAAAGATTTTGAAAAAAAAACTTCACAGACATATTTTATATAGGTATGGTCCTACAATATATGTTTCAAATATAGCATGATAGGTCCACTTTAAGTTACAGATCTGAATACTTCGTCCATCACTGTGAACATGTCATTTTGTCACCCTGCAAGTAAAAGAAAAGCAGGAGGAGAAGGAACAAAGATGGTGACATATGCAGTGCAGACAGCAGCTCATTAATCTGCTTCACGGCTTTCACTGGTATCACATAAACTCTGACTCACTGCAAGGTGTAACATGACTGATGACGCCTTCACATGTACAGAGGTGCAAGAGTTACTATGATCTCCAATGTTAGAAGGTAAGTATATTTACTCAAGAACCATAACTAATTACAACTTTGAAATAATTGCACTTGTACTGGTTTTTCCGCATTACACTTTTAGATGACTACTTTTTGCAGACAGCTTTAATTACATTGCAGATCCAGACGAATAATGCAGAATATAAATTGAGTGATACATTTTGATATATAATTCTAAATTAAGTCATGTTATTGACAATGCATTTAAAAATTAAATATGAACACTTCAATAAATAAATAATAGATTAAAAACAAAAAATATATTTTTGGATATATTGATCAATATTAGTATAATTTTTTTCTTTAATAATAATTGAAGTACTGTATATGATATTTATCTATCTACAGACTATTATGTTGAACATTATATACATATTAAACTAATGGGATATTTATTATTATTTAATTACATTTTTTAATGTATATACATACATTTAAATACATGTAATTTGCTTGTAATGTGATCAATGCTTGATTTGTTGTAATTACCTGACTCTATTACCAGTTGTAATGGTAACAAGGTTTGATTGTGACAACCATTGAGGAATTGTTTGTAATCTTTTGCATTGCAACACAATAAAGATAACGCAGATGTGAACTTTAAAACGACAATTTTACCAGTTTAACCATTAACACTGACACAGCCAGTGTCAATGACACCAATTTCTGGTCACCATCAACCCAGCGGTGGATGTGTTCGATAACAGATAGATTTCCAATACCATCATGCCCCAGTTATTGATTAGAAAAATGTTTACCATGTGACTACTCTGAAAGTAAAGATTGCTGTGAAGCTCCCATATATATTATAATGACAGGCAGATGAATTATATGTTTAAATGTCAGTCTGAGTCGAATAAAGCTTATTTAAGTGACAGCTAACGTCCATTGGTTTGCTTACAAGATAATGGTGAAAAAGAGCAACAACAATTAGCTTTGGGAGAGCGTGGAACAGGATCAATGAGCTCACAAACCTCCAGTCATTAGGGAAACAGATTGCTGACTGACCAGATTTCAGTCTCGGAGGAGGAGAGAGTGAAATGAGACTGGATCATTAGGAAAAGCAGGCTGTTTCCCCAAAGGGGAAGAGCAGCGAGCTCCGTGCATGCAGCTATTCGCACCATCCCTCCGTCTCTATCTCTTTAAGAGCTGAGAGAAGGAGTGTGTGTTCAGTGTGTGTGTGTGGGGGAGGGGTATTGGCTGGGGTGGAACAGTCCTGTAATGAGCAGATTTTAGAGAGAGAGAGAGCGAGAGAGAGTGAGGCAGAAAAAACAGGAGGACAGATGACTTGGTGGAATTGGGATACAACAACAATCCAGGTTATGGGCGATCGCTGAAATGGAGAGGACAAAGGGAAAGAGAGAGGAATAATTTATTTTGTTCTGCTGCACATCCTCATCTCCAAGGCAGGCTCATCTTGAGATCACAGCAGAGCAGAGGGGACGAAGAGGAGATATTCACTCTCCGTTATGTCTGTGTGTGTGCGAGGCTGAGGCTGTGTGTGGTTATGTATGTGTGTCTCTGAGCCTTGTTTCCAGGCCATGCTATAAAGCTCCTACTTCTCAGATATTCTTTTTGAATGGCGTACCAGTGCAGCAGCATCCCTGTCCTGTCTCCCTTTCTGTGAGCTGGTGCAGCGGGGCTCGTGTGGATGCTGTAATGTCTGATTGAGCTGAGCCCGGTCGCTGCTGCTGCCACCACCGCCGCTCTGTGGGCCTCTGGGACTGCTGGAAAAGCCTAGGCCTCGCTTGTCTGGAGCACCCCGCTGCACCGTCTGAGGCGACGGGACGGCGAGCTTCCCGGCTGCGAGGCTGTGTTTAGCAGGAAGGTGGAGGAGGAAGTGGAGGAGGAGGATGAGAAGCACTCTGAGCCTGCATGCCCATGGGAAGCAGCATGCACAGCAGCTGCGTTTGTCACTCCAGACCCGTCGCTGAGGCTTAGACTGCTTCTCCATCGTAAGGCGATGGTCTTCGGGGCAATGTCCTGCTGCTTTTAAAGCGACGAGCCGGTGTTTTACATCCTAAACTTACAGGAGAGGGAGAGCCGAGGCCCTCCATGCTACCAGATTCAAGCGAGGCCTCCTCCCTCTTTGCTCCTTCTGAGTAAACCAGGCCCTTGTTTTTTATTTTTCTTGACGTTCTAAGGATTTGCCTAAACCTGTTTCATGCATGTCCACTGGAGGCAGGTTTGACTTTGATGACGGGGGGTCGTACTGCGGGGGGTGGGAGCAGGGTAAGGCCCATGGACGAGGGGTCTGCACGGGGCCCCAGGGTCAGGGCGAGTATGCGGGCGCCTGGAGCCACGGCTTTGAGGTCCTGGGCGTGTACACGTGGCCCAGCGGGAACAACTACCAAGGCACCTGGGCGCAGGGCAAGCGGCATGGCATCGGAGTGGAGAGCAAGGGCCGCTGGGAGTACAGAGGGGAGTGGACGCAGGGGTTCAAGGGTCGCTACGGTCAGCTGGAGAGCACGGCGAGTGGGGCCCGGTACGAGGGGACATGGAGCAACGGGTTGCAGGATGGATACGGCACGGAAACATACTCTGATGGAGGTAAGGCTGCTAAAACTAATTTCCTGCTCACATGTAAAAAAGAAATGGTTCAGAGTTCATATAGACCTGTGACTTTTCTGGATAAAACACCTGTACTCTTGGACTGATTTCCAGGCTGGAAGTGGAGCGACTAGCTTACTTAGCATGCTGCTAAATTCCACTGTAACACATCTCCAATGTAGGCTACATAAATAACATGTAGGTCACATCCACATGCATGCATGGATTACTGAGCAGGCCTACAGAGCCCAGGCTCGAGGGTTCAGCGGACCCATATAATGTATGGTGTGCTGTAGTATAGTTTAACATCAGTGTAACAGTGTGGATCTGCTATGGCAGGAAGCTAGAAACAGGAGTCAGACAGACTCTTAATTAGCATAGTCAAAATATTCAGTTTTACATGACATGTATAAAGTTCAGATTGTTCAATCAAAAGCACCTGAAAGTTCATCTACATCTCCAGAATGAAAGAAATGACTACATGCAAAATGACTATAAAGAGATAGAAAAAAACAGCAAAGATATTTATGAGCCAAAAGATAGACAAAAGGAATACAAATATATGCACACAAGAACTACCAAGACACACAAAACAACTACAAAGAGACAACTAATTATTAGGAAGGAACACAAAATTACTAAAAAGACACTTAAAAAACTAAATACACAAAACAACTACTGTAAGACACCAAACAACTACAATAAGACACAATCCAAGTAGATAAAATACGACTCCAATTAAGGAGACAAAACAGAAAAACAACAAAGCAAGATGACTTGGAATAGTCATCTTGTAATAGTAAAAATAGATCAAAACAACTACTTAGAGATAAAAAAAGAAGACATGACTATAAAGACACACACAACGACTATAGAAGATGCAAAATAAAAACTTAAAACCCAAGCAGATCTCTTTTAGTCTAGGTGTTGCACCCTAGCTTACAAGGGTTTTGGGACCTTCTACATGGGCTCTAGCCTCATAATCTGGCCATGACCACATGAAAACATGAGGAGGTCCGTGGGACGGACCAGCCTTCATAATCATTTGATTCTTTTGAAACAGGCTATAGATGTTAAAAAAATATGTGGATTTCTAATATTAGAAATCTCAGCATTTGCTGTGTTTAGTGTTTAGAGACGCACAGATGCTTAAAAACACACCTTCACCCCACTGCATCACACCCTGTCGCCATGGTAACTCGGAGACAGCAGGTCAGCGTGTCACTAGAGACCAGCTCGAGGCTCCTCTGCTCTCTGATTGGCTATCAGCCACTGTCAGTCCACTTAGTAAAACTAGGCCGCACGGCCCGCCTCCGAGATTCACTGAAGGACCCGGATAATGAAAGCCAGGTCAATAAGTGATGCAGGTGGAATAAAAACACGGTGTGTGTGTTGGTGTGGGTGTGGTGCACTGAAGGTGGAGGTGTTGTTTACCGAGAGGTGGAGGATTCAAGCAAGTGCATTGAGGCTAACATGCAAATGCTACTGTTTTACTACGATATTAAAATATGAAACAAAGAGGCTGAAGTGACAAAAGTATTAAAAAAGAAGAATGCGTCACGCGACATCTCTGCTCCCCTCTTCCGCTCACGTGGAAGACCGCCGACAGATGAATGTAGCACGCACCAGCTGACACATTTTCCACAACCCAATAAATGTGCAGGTCGCTGTTTCCACACGCACAATCACTTTAAGTCCTCTTTACTCAGCGAGCCCTTATTAAAAAATGATAATGAAACCATAAAATAGAACACATGCAGACAGAGACAGTCCAGGACTGGCTTCAGCACCACGGACAGCTCCTGATCTAAACAGCATTAAAAATACTTTATACACTTTAAAAAGGAATGTCGTTAAACGAGAAAATGTGAATTACTCAAATGATCGTTTACAAGTACTAACTCACAGTATTCACTTATACACAGTAGATATTCCCTATGTGTTAACATACTACATCTATACAGCTGACATAGGCCTACTAATGTTAGCATATTGTTTCTACTTGTCATTTGATACTTCTACTAAACTGCATTTCAGAGGGATATATTACAATTTTTACTAAACATTTGATAACTTTAGTTTGTTTGCAGAGTCAAACATATAACTATAGAAAATAATAACCCAGCAGTATATCAAGTCATTAAAAAGAGAATTGTATTAGCTGCAACACTGTGATGAAAACAGTAATGCTTTGTTTTCTCTGGTCTTTCTGTGGCTGCTTAACCGATATCCACAGTTTCACTTCATCATGTGCAGCTAAGCGGCTCCTCTATTTCCTTTATTGCATGGCATTGTGGGAGATTATAGTCTAGCATATACAAACAAGAAACGTTGTATTTATTTGGCATACTGACAGTTTGGACTTTACTTAAATTAAACTGAACTAATGTTTAGTATCAAGTTAGGACACAGAATACGGGATGCGACCCAATTCCTGACTTCAGTATAAACTGGACGAATATATAATAATAAAATAAAGGCATCAATGAATTAACATTCGATACTGCTTTTTAACCCTTATCTCTTAGTTGATATTGTTTCTATATGTGAAAATACCAACAAACAACATAAATAACACAAGCAGCTGGGCTTTAGCCTCGCACACTGGAAAACTGCCAACATTAACTTCACTCAAAAACGGATGGATTTTTGTGTGTGCTATAGAGAGGCGAAGTCCCGCCCATCTACTTCCGACCCATGGGATCTTATTTCGGAATAATTATGTATTTAAGTCAATGGAGAGAGAAAACATATCTTTCGATCCCGTTCGAATTGTGCCACAAATTACACATATGATGTC
>NW_011369947.1:9355117-9371542 GCF_000735185.1 Notothenia coriiceps
AGCTGCTGACTCTCTCCACCGTAGTCCCATTGATGGCGATGGGGGCGTGTCCCTCTCCTTGCTGCTTCCTGTAGTCCACAATCAGCTCCTTGCAACTTTCCGCATATTTCACAAGTTCCCGCAATTTCACCGCATAAAATCACATAAAAACCCTGCATGTTTAATCGCATAATCAAGGATTTTAGCCCGCGTTTTTCTGAAGGGTCTAATTCTAAACTCATGTTGCTGACTCATAATTCGGGTTTGTGAATGCAGATCCACACATTCTGCACAGAGACAACTGCTGCTGTTGTGAAGGCAGTATTTCGCCCTTCAGGTTTGATGTCACTTCCTGTGGGCACATTCATTCGCTCTATTTGTCCTCAATTAGGGCAAAGAGAGAGAAGCAAGAGAGAGAAGCAATTTAGGGACGCTGGTGGTCTTTTATGTAGGGTCACGTTTTGATAATGTAGTTAATTTATTGTATATGTCTTTAGAGTTGAGCTTGAGGACATACAAACTGCAGGGATTGGGATTGGGACCTCTGTGTTATGGGACATCTCTGTATCTGCTAGGCCACCATGCAGCCTGACAGAAACCTGCTATTACTTGTATCCAAATTCCTCACACTGTTGACCACGTTTGACATCTTTGCAGGGTTGTCCCCAGTTGATATGCAAACCCTGGCAGTGGGACATTTGTTATATTTGATACTGTATGTCTTATCACAGGATACACAACATTGAACTAATCCAAAATCTAATTTGTTGTCAATAATGGACCTGAGAACACATTTCTTTAAACACATTGCCATTTTGGCGTCTGTTCATGTGCTCCCATATTGCATAGAAACAGATGTCTGCTTATGAACAGATGCCTGGATATTGCATGCTATGTATGCGATAGCAGGAGATACTTGAAGTGTCCTATAGAGGTGTAAGAATCCTCTCACAGGTTCAGCAAATGTAGCTACCAAGTGTTTTAATGTGGAAGATGTAAAAGGATCAGATTATATACAGGAAATCAGTCTGGCATGTGTTACCTGTACTATTGTTTCTAAATACGCTGGCATAAACACACACGTTCCTGCTATTAGGAACACTGGGCTCGACTTTGTAGTCTAGACAGGGTTTAGACATTGGAGATCAGCCTCAGTGTGTGTGTGTGTGTGTTCGTGCCCCACATTTGTGCGCAGATTACTCCCAAGCAGCACATCAAAGAAAGCGAAAAAGTGCAAACACGCTTCTCAAAACATGTGTCCTGTCGGGCAGACATAACACACTCAGAGGTGGGGGCAAGAAAAGTAAATAAGCTGTAACTCATGTCTGTGTCTCCAAACTGAATCCTGCCGACCACATCTACTGTCTATAAGACAATGACTATGGATAAAGACCTCTTACATCTCCACTTAGAACAAACCAAATATCCTTTACCATTTACAAAATGGAAAAAGAGAGCAAGGATAAAACTAAGTTCTCCATTGTGTGTGTGTGTGTGTGTGTGTGTGTGTGTGTGTGTGTGTGTGTGTGTGTGTGTGTGTGTGTGTGTGTGTGTGTGTGTGTGTGTGTGTGTGTGTGTGTGTGCGCGCCTGCCTGCCTGGAGCACACGTTGTACAATCACACACACAAACACTCTTGCTGGTCAGGGATGCAAGAACCCCATCTTCCTTTAACAGCATGGTAGTTTAGTGGCAGCATAAACGGAGCTACAACGTTTAAAAGCTAATGGATGACTTGGTTGCCAAATATTTGATAATAGAAAAACCATTTTATTTATTATACAATGACCTAAAATGATTCAGTTTTGAGCCCCTATAATATGAAGATTCACACCTTTTTTTTCATATAATAAATAGCTTTGGGATTTTGACAAACAGGGGATTAAATGTAATTCATTTGGACTTTAAGAGGATGGAGCCTTAACTAGTTTCTGACATGCCTTTGGCTCAGCCAGAGCCAGCTTCCATCGTTGGCGAAAAAATGAGAAACCTGGTGGGTGTTTGTGCGGCTCTGTGCTTTTATTAGCTTGTTTGTGTGCGTGGGCGTAAGGGGGTACACAGCAGGGGGTCGGCTGCTGTTTTTGTTAGTGTATGTGTGTGTGTGGCAACGACTGTAAGCCTGCCTTATGTTACTGTAACAAGACTTCCCAATATCCTCTGGTGTCACATCCTCCTTCTCCCTCCGCCCCCCCTCCCACGGCTTAAACCAGAAACCAGCATTATGCCCCCGAGCTGGATGTTTCTCAGAAGAGACGCCACGCAATATTTCCACTCTGGAGTAAGTGTGTGTATGTATGTATGCTTTACATTGTAAAGCCTCACACACACACACACACACACACACACACACACACACACACACACACACACACACACACACACACACACACACACACACACACACACACATCATGTAAAGTTTACATGAAAGATAGCTGACCCACCGGTGTGTGTGTGTGTGTGTGTGTGTGTGTGTGTGTGTGTGTGTGTGTGTGTNCACTTGTCCCTGTTTGTGATTGGTCAAATGTAGCTAACTTTCACGTGAATGCCCTCTCAGCTGGAGAGAGAAACCCTGGCTTGATTTACCGAGTTGATAACCAGCGTCGTAGGACCGCTTAGCGAGATCTCGTTTGTTAGGGTTAGTTAAGATAACTCAAACATATCCAGGGTCTGTTGAACTGGCTTCGTAGAACAGGGCACAGGTGGCTGCATAGCAGCGCTAGTCAAAGACACAAACATTATACATTATATTTTTATTTTACCAGGATGCAGTGACACAAATATTTGGAAAGGCTTAGCCTTCCCTAGCCTACAGTACCCGCCGCCCCTGGCTATTTGATTCAACTTACATGGACCTGAGTGCAGAGCCACAGCAACTGGGTACGTAAAAAAGTGGGAGCTTGTAAGCAAAAAATCATAACTCACTTTCTCAGCAGCAGCGGCCATCAGAGCTTCCAGCTCCTGAGTCCAGCCGAGGGCCTGCACCAGGGCTTGCACACCGCTGACCACGTCGCCCAGCTGCACCACATCATGAGGACTGCGGCGCCCGGTGAACGGACCCACCCGATCCCTGTTGATGAGCAGACGGGGCACAGAGGGGCGCACAGTCCCCGCCAGACTGGCAAAGGGCTCCACCTGCAGCACAGAGAGTCAAACAGCAGCTTTTAAAGCAAGAGGAATTGTTGTTGAAAGGTGTCAGACAAATATCATTTTGGGGGGTATTTTTTTCTTTATTCATGGTGATGATGCAGACAGAAAAACAGAGTGAAGCAAAGTTATTACAACCAAGAATCTCAACAACATAAAGTACAACTATTTGACTTTTTACATAAAACCCTGTCCTGTCCCTCTTATCGTATAACAAAATATATTGCAAAAATGGCAACAAAGACATATTCTTTGATAAAACATTGTTTTACATATTTTGTATACGAAAAGGTTTCCTGGTGACCCACTGGGAGCTTTTTTATTTTTAACCTGAACTTTGAAATCTGGACACAAGAAAGAAATGATTTTGCGTGAAGTACAACTGTCAGTTTCAATGTTTGTTCTCCAGTGTTGAACATGTCCCTCACTTATGTCCCTTCAACATATTGTTTATACTCGGAAAATGTCAGATTACAGGTAGCAAGATGTAGTTTAAAATCTGTGGCGCTCACCTCCAGTGATGTTCCCATGACGATCAAGAGGTCTGCCAGTGGGAAATCTGTGAGATACTTGAAGAAGTTAAACGGAAGCTCCTCCCCGAAAAACACAATGTCGGGCTTCACCACGCCTTTACAGGTGGGGCACTTCGGCACGACACCTGACATCACATCTGACTGAGGAAACACGGAAACAAGATGGAAAGTGAATAATAGTTACATTACAAATCAAAAATCCTAGTAAAACTGCAATAAAATGAAGGAAAACAAGACATTACTAAGATTTGGAAACACCTCATGTTTGTAACTTAAACTCAAAAAACGTGACTGATCTTCAAAACATCATTATAACACCTTATCTGATGTGAAAAACTGGTTAAAGAAAGAAGACTTTTTATTTATTTTCAAAGGACATCTATGTGAAGGTATAATGACATGAGTAGATATCATAGGATCAAAAATGTCTTGAACAGTAAATAAACAAATACATGCACAAATTATCAACAGTGTCTGCAGAACTCCCAACAGTTTACCAAAAATTACATTTAACAGAAAGATTTCACTTTGGGGAATGCGCTTAATAGTCACCGTGGCAAACAGGGGACAAAATCATTACATTTATTTTAAATATTCTTAAAAATATAAAAGCTAAATGTGTAGAATGAGTGTTTGGGTTTAAACTCACCCGTAACTCTCCTCCTTTGTATTTCCTCAGGCAGACCGTGCAGGTGGCGGTGGCAAAAGTACCGTGAGCCTCCACCAACATCTCAGGAGGAATCCCTGCCACTTGAAACACAGTTGAACAAACATCTAGGCTTCAAATGACCAATGATGTGCAGTTATTTCTTTATAGGATCAAAAACAAAACAGCAAAATATTTCAAACACATACGCCTCTCCAGCCCGTCAATGTTCTGGGTGTACATCCTGAGGAGCTGACCCTTCTTGTGAAGCAGCCGTACAAAGTGATGGGTCAGATTGGGCTGATAATTCCCTGGGTACAGCTCTTTGGCCAGGGCGAAGAAGGGGTTTGGGTTTTGATGGAAAAAGCCTATCTCGAATATCGCCTCTGCGTAAGGCAGGTCATACTGCTGCAGATTGTTGTAGAGACCGCTGCCTGGAGACCTGTGAGAGGGTTATCTTATGAATACACCTGATATTAACAGGTTTATCTCAATACTGGAAAACATGTCTAATTGTTTTACCTGAAATCTGGGATGCCACTTGGTGTGCTGATCCCGGCTCCAGCCATCACCACCACCCTTTTGTACTGCTGCTCTCTGATGTTCTGGGCCAGGTCCTCCAGGGTCTGCTGCTCCTCGGAGGCACCTCCACCACCCCGGGAGAGAAACCCTCGAGTCTCATTCCACCAGAGAGAGTTTGTTTGTCTATGAAGAAGCAAAACTAAGATGAGGAGAGTTGTTGATCAATAATTTTTAATATGATACACATTAGTAAGAGCAGATGGATCCTGATCGGTTTGCAGCAACCCTGGACCACACTGACCCACTATAATCCCTCTTGTATTCCCACCACTCCAATCATGCTTTTTGGGGGGTTTTCTTTCCTGTAGTACGTTATATAGGTTTTTGTGCATGTAAATGGTCTGCAAAGGCTAAAATCCCAAAGTTCCCTCCATAGGGAGTTTCTCTGAAAATTAGCATTAGAAGGGACCCTTTTAGTTTTTGGATCATATCCTTCATCATTGTTTCATTAACCATCATCTCAAGTGTTATACTTTAATTACTTATTTACAAAAAATATGTGTTGCAACTTCACAAAGGGCAATGTTTTTTGTTTTTTGTTACTATTATGGAAAAACATGTGCATTAAATACCTGCACAGAGCTGATGATGCACCTGCACCAGGGCACCAACTCCTTTGACACAAAACTACTTGAAAAAAAGCATTGTCACAATTAATAATCATAGAATACTTCCTATTATTTTATCATAAAGTTGTGATACTAACAACTACTAAGGTGTGTACTAAGGTAGTACTCTATGGTTTTCTACCCACCGTGTTTAGAGAGCGTCCTGCTCGTTCTTGAGCACAGGTGCACACAGAAGAGTCTGACAGGTGATATTAATGAGGAGCTCGGTAAAGAAGTCATAACACAAACTTAACAGCTCCCAGAGTGTTACTCCATGACTGCAACTGACTCAAGAGGATACCTACAAACAGAAAAGAGCTGTCAACACAGTGTCTCCACCAAAAACAAAACAAAATATTTAACTAATGCTAGCTGCCTACCCAAAATAATGCTTGTTGTCGTCCTTTGACCTTGTGACTCGGACGTGAGTAACCTTAATGTACGAGTATGTAGAGTAGCTAACTTTATTTACACAAAACAGCAAGGTCGCTTTCTACCAAGCCACCTATTTCCTTTAAAAAAAAAAAATTAAATTAACTGTGCGATACATTTAAAAGTGTTTTGCTAACAAAAAAATACACTTTAATGTCCAAACAAATCTTAGCTAATGTTAGCTAGCTTTAGAAACGCCTCCTTAATTTCCCATCATCCTTTGCGCCCAGCAGCAGACCCACAACACGACTGGCTACTAACGTTAGCCGAAGATTCAGCAAAACCCATCAGTTCAGATTTTAAATAAGTACTTTAGAGTCTTGTTTCCACTATGAGAGATGTTAGCGGGTTCCTCAAACAGCAGCAGAGCAACAGCTCCACGCCGGAGATGGCGACGGAGTGGCACACATTGGAGGAGTTTCACAACAAAAGGTAAAACGAGTAATACTGCAGCTAGTCCCGCTAACGCTAGGCTAGCTAACTATAGCTCCCTCATTCATTGTAAATGCCCGCTGAGTCATGCACAGAGCTAGCAGTAGCTCAGGGTTGGCTTGCTAGCTGAAAGTTTCTTCAGGAATATCAGAGCTGAAACTCGGTTTTTAATGTTTAATTTGTTTAACACTTCATTCGGTGACGAATATATAACTTAACGGTTAAAAGCTTTAGACCCAAACTATTGATTTAGGCCAGTACTCGATTAAAGTTAATAACATGTTTTTCTTAGCTGTTTGCTAGCGGGGATACTATGGATGAGTCCTTAGTCACTGCTCCATCTGAATATCATAACTTCAATGTAGTGCTGTTTGATCATACATATCAGGTGAAGGTTTGACTGAAAATCATGACGTTTAAAGGAATCGTCTACAGATTTCTGTTTTAGTCAAATACATTAAAAAAAGCTTACTTGGCTTGACAAACAGTCCAGCAACCTGGAAGTTGGAGACACAGATATTAGAAACCTTTCATTGTATACTGTGTCAGAAGAAGTATACAAATCATGTAATGAATTTAAAGACAATTGTATGCGTGTCATTTTAAAAGTGATTCTCAATCAGTTATCTGAACTTTTTTTGACAGATTGTGGCATCAGTTGACACTCAGGCTATCAGACTTTGTTAAAGATCCTTGCTTTGATACCGGAGATGGCCTCATACAGGTAACTGCATACTCACATCCTATGATAGACTACCGCGAGATATGAGTTGGGATGTACATTAAATCAGTATGCACTTGTATATCAAAGTGTCATAGCATGTATTGTGAAATATTTAAAATCAGTATCATGATAGATTGAAAG
This sequence comes from Notothenia coriiceps, assembly GCF_000735185.1. Taxonomy (NCBI): domain Eukaryota; kingdom Metazoa; phylum Chordata; class Actinopteri; order Perciformes; family Nototheniidae; genus Notothenia; species Notothenia coriiceps. Next base: position 9,362,340 of record NW_011369947.1, read on the forward strand.
GTGCCTACGATATGACAATCAAGTTATGTTTGAATAAGGGTTTTAGACCGAATTGTTCAAGCATTATTGTTTTGTAATTTGAAATATTTTGTTATCGTTTATTTACAGTAGCTGCCGTTTTATGTCTGAGTTGCAAAAGATAAATTCAGAACCCGTATAACTTGAAGCCTTGGCACTGATTAAAATACAAAATACAGACATACAAGCATATAAAACATTGGGCTATATACAGTTCCTTCTTCATGATAAACTGTAATGTAAATTATTATGTGTTGCCTCTATAACAAGATGGATATTTTCTATGATCTGATCTGATTTTTCCCTTTTTAAAGCTCTATGACAACTTCATTAGTGACTTTGAACACAGGTGAGAAAAAGTATATCTAATTCTCATTCTAGTCATTATTACCTTCTAGTTAAATATGTTCTGACTTTTGCCTGTTTCGAGGCTAATCTGTGTGTTGCTTTCTCATCAGAATCAACCCATTGTCCCTCATGGAGATGATACTGTATGTTGCCAGACAGATGAAAGGTACAAAATAACATAACAGGCAAAAGGATATATTTCCTAGCAACAAATACTTCTTTTTCATATCTTAGTATTAACAAAAAGGTTTTTGTTTCCAGATCCTAATGATGCCATCACCTTTCTCGAAAAGACCCGGGAAAAGGTGAGTTGATAACAACTTCAAACATTTAGAAAAAGGACTGTTAATGGTGGAATTGAACAAAAAACTTAAACATCTTTCTGTTTCAGGTGAAAAGCAGCGATGAAGCCGCCATTCTCTGCAGGACTTCTATCGGCAGACTTAAGCTGGAGATCAACGATCTTCCTGCCACAAAGGTAAAAGCTCCAAAACTCTGTTCTCTCCCAGATGCAAAACAAACCTCACACCTCATTCACATATAACCCGTTATTGCGTATATTCAACGCCAAGCTGCTGGTAAGCATGTGTCGGTAACACCGTTAAACAAAGCAACACAGTGCATCAAAGTCACACATCCACAAGTCATTATTTTTCTTACTGAATTAACTTGAGAGAGGTGGCAAACGCAGACACAAATAAAGCAGGGAAAAAAAACGGATGCAGATTTGATGTGACCCGGGATTAAAAGAATCCTTATGGAATCAGTACTATGAATCCATAGAACCCTGAGTTTAAGTAAGAAAAAGTCTGATCAAAGTGTTCCTTATTATAAAATACTTAGTACAAATGACATGCTGGATGATGGTATTATTTTTAAGTAGCCTAACATTTCAAAGAGAAAACTAATACATGGCTTGCAAAACCGAAGCATGTTATAATCAAAGGGAGTACAAAAACAAAAGAAACATTTAGTTTAATTCTTCTTTGACACCGTTTAAAACAGAAAGTTTACAAATATTCTGCTGTGGAGACTTATTAACCCATTGTTTAAACTGCTCCTTAGTCAATAAAATATAAATATAAAATCTCATTGTTGTGTAGCACTTCAAAGTTTAGCTTATCTGAAGCTTTTCAGTATTCAGAATTATAAATAAAGATAAAATAATTAGCTAAATGAAAGTATAAGAAATATGATCCACAATAAGCACATATTCCCTCTTTGTCGCTGCACGTCCAGAAACTCATTGAAGAGGTCGAGGGAATGTTGAACAACTTGCCCGGGGTGACGTCGGTCCACGGACGGTTTTACGATCTCTCCAGCAAATACTACCGCATCATCGGGAACCACGCCTCCTACTACAAGGACGCTCTGCGCTACCTCGGATGTGTGGAAATTAAAGACCTGCCAGGTGAGCACCATCAAACACCTAGACTTGTTTTAAGGCTGAAGGAGAACAGAAAGTATTTTTTGTGGCTGGCTGATCTAATGCTGCTGTTGTTTGCTCCACAGAGACGGAGAAGCAGGAACGGGCGTTCACACTTGGGCTGGCTGGACTCTTAGGAGAGGGAGTTTACAACTTTGGAGAGCTTGTGGGTTTTAACACAGTATTCATCATGTTGTTTATTAGCGCTGTTGAGCTCTTGTTGACGATTGCTGTTGTGTTCTTGCAGCTGATGCATCCTGTACTGGAGACCCTGAGGAACACAGACAAACAGTGGCTCATCGATACACTGTACGCCTTCAACGGAGGAAATGTGGAGAAGTTCCAGAGCTTCAAGTCTGCCTGGGGCCAACAGGTGATTAGCATTATTATAACAGCTCAACAGATTCATTAAGGATCATCAACTCAAATAGTTGTCAATCTAGCATTTAAATAAGCCTCTGTTTGAGGGGTGCATGCAGTTTGAAGTTGCAGATGGGTGACGCTTAAAAGCAGAACTTCCCTAGTACGCAGCTTCAGTTGCCTTTTACAAAGATTCTCAAAATCTCTAGAGGGATGTAATGCCAATCTTCCGTAAAATTGTCCTGCTTCTTTTTTCTTCAAAAGTACAGTTGGGTGGACATCTGTTGACTGTCAAGCATTTTGTTTTGTATTCTTGATTGGTGAGATAAGCCTGTTTTAGCTCCGTAACTGTGTATGTAGCAGCTCGGATCAAAACACCTTCAATAACTAATTGAGCCAAGTTGGACACATGTCAACCTTCAAGATACCATCAGTATGAAGGCCGACTCATAGCACAGGACCGGATCAAAGGATTATACATGATCCATGGTACTGGGCAACTGTCTGATTTATTTTCTTGTCTTGTTCCCAGCCTGACCTTGCAGCACATGAGGCTAAACTGATGCAGAAGATCCAGCTGCTCTGCGTGATGGAGGTGGGACTGAAAACCAGTTAACCAGACTTTATTTTAATGGATCAATGCATTCACTTGCAGACATGAATTAAACGCATGCAAAGGATTCATCTTGGAAATACAAATATGTGCCATTGATAAATTACAAACCTTAGAATTTTAAAAACAGGAAGAACCCACATTTTATAAACATATCCACATTAGACATGGATTGCAATGAGTCGGTGAGAGGGCAATTAACTGACTCGGCTAACTAGTCACACACACTACCCCAGGCTCTGGCACCAAGATTTCAGTCATATTTGAAGTGACCCTTATTTGATTTTCGCTGCGCCTCTTCCTGGTCTGACTACGGAATAATCACTCTTAGATAGTCTGATGTCACATAGATAATAAACACTGACTAACTCAATCTGTAGTTTGTTCAAAGAGTCGTCATGTTTTCGTACATGTCTCATGTGACAGAAGTGATGTCACAGTGAAGGTTGAAAAACAGGAATATTAATTCACTTCAAACGTGTCCTTTCTTTTTCAGATGACTTTCACTCGTCCTGCAAACCACAGACAGCTCACCTTCACCGAGATCTCTGAGAGTGCCATAATCCCCGTCAATGAGGTGAGTCGGATGACGAGTACATTTAATCAGCCCGTCGATAGATGTCAATAAGGCCACGATCCAACTTAATACAGTTTGTCAATTTCACCTTGCTTTTCCAACCCCGGAGACCCAAGAAGTTTTCACATATGTTTTTATCGACATGAAAATGTATTTATTTCTCCTGCAGGTGGAGCTGCTGGTGATGAAGGCTCTGTCTGTGGGCCTGATCAAAGGGAACATTGATGAGGTGGACCAGAAGGTGCAGATGACCTGGGTGCAGCCCCGGGTGCTGGACCTGCAGCAGGTTAGTCCTTCTTCCTCTTTTATTTTATATTATTATATTATATTTTGCTCTAGATGTGCAATTTTAAAACAACGCTACACAGTTGAAATTCAGACTCTGCGCATGTGTTCGCAGGACATGGCAGTGCAGTAAGGGAATTATCAAAAATGGTGACACAGCAGCAGACAGCTGCAGGGAAATGATCAGAGAATATAAAGCAGCTCTAAGACTTATTTTGTTCTAGTAAGGAGTGAGAGCGTTGCTGTGGCTCAGTAATGCCACCTAAAGCTGAGTGGTACAACTGTCAGAAGTTGGAAATGATACACTAAGGGGATTTGACATTAGGGGGTATCTGTATAAATAAGTACAATAAAACACAATTGGATCAGAAGGGGAAGTTAAGACTGCCTGCTGTGTTTTGTTTTTAGATCAAAGGAATGAAGGAGCGTCTGGACTTCTGGTGCGGAGACGTGAAGAACATGGCCATGCTGGTGGAGCAACAAGCCCACGACATCCTCACCTAGACCCCCTTTCCCCGTCACGCCAGGGAGGAAACCTCATCACAAGATTTCTGTTTTGTATTGTTTGTCTTTCTATCAGATGTTGATTCTTCACGCTTTATACCAACCTGTAAAAATACACTGTGGTATTTCACAAATAAACAACTGGTTGCATCATTATTATCCTCACCATATGGTCTTTCAAAACATTGTCTAAAATATGAATAAAAAGGACCAGAAAAAAATCACTTTTGTATTATTTATTTATATGCGTCTTTGTAAGTCCCATGTGCATGCCATATACATTTATATATACTTATGCATTAATGTACTTAAGTAAACTAAATGAACACTGTTGATTGACAATTTGAAGTATTTGTATATATTTTTTCTTCAACGTATATCTGTCTTAATGTAGTGGTCGATATTTCTTTAAAAGAAAAAATAACTAACGGCTATAGATCCAATTGTACGTTTATTACTCCCATTTTATGAGTCATTACAGTTCACTTTCTTAATATAAATATGTATTTGTATTCTACATTGATCTTGTCTTTGAAGACCACTTTCCAATCAAGTCTGGGAACACTGGGACATTAGTCCAAGAAAACTAAATAATAGGATAAAGTTCTTGACATCAAGTGATTAGAGTACCATACTTTCTCTGACACTTAACTTTAAGATTAGGGGTTAAATATTACCTAGGTACATAAACTCAAGTACTAGAATATGATTTTTTAAACAAATAAACCCACCAACAGTTTGTAATGTTGGATCGACAAAACAGTCCTTGTGAAGTTGTCACTATGACGATGAGGAAATGCCTCATCGTCAAGGACAGTTTTTTCTTATCTATAATGAAAACATTAGTTAATCTACTTCAACAAACAATACAATAATGCTTTTTTATTAAGAAACTGGAAATTATTAGTATAACATCCTTTAAATATGGAGTTATAAAGCAAATAGTGCCCACAAATTAGAACAAGGGTCCAACTCACAATTATCTTTATTATTGATATACAGTGCCCTCCAGAATGATTGGCACCCCTTTAGAAAAACGAGCAAAAGAAGATGCAAAAAATGTCTTTATTGTTTTTTCCTCATATTTCATTCAAAATATTAACAAAAATCTAACCCATAATTGAAAGGAAACAAATATTTTTCTCGAAAATACAATTATTGGCACCCCTTCATTTAATATTTGGTGCAGCCTCCTTTTGCCAGGATTACAGCTCTGATTCTTCTCCTGTAATGCCTGACGAGGTGAACACATGGCACGGATCTGAGACCATTCTTCCATACAGAATCTCTCCAGATCCTTCAGATTCCGAGGTTGACGCTTGTGGACTCTCCTCTTCAGCTCATCCCACAAATATTCTATGGGATTTAGGTCCGGGGACTGTGATGGCCATGGCACAAACCTTTATTCTGTGGTCAGTAAACCATTTTTGTGTAGATTTTGAGGTGTGTTTCGGATCATTGTCCTGCTGGAAGGTCCAACCACGGCCCACTTTAAGCTTCCGGGCGGAGGCTGTTAGGTTTTCATTTAATATCTGCTGGTATTTGATAGAGTCCATAATACCATGTATCCTAACAAGAATATGTCCAGAGCCTTTGGAAGAAAAACAGCCCCACAACATCAAAGATCCACCACCGTACTTCACAGTGGGTATGAGGTGCTTTTCTGTCTACGCCAAACCCACCTTTGACGTTTGTTGCCAAAAAGCTCTATTTTGGTCACATCTGACCATATAACCCTGTCCCATTCAAAGTCCCAGTAACGTTTTGCAAACTGTAGGCGCTTTAGTATGTTTTTAATTGACAGCAATGGCTTTTTCCTGGCAACCCTCCCATACAACTTGTGGTGATGTAGGTGGCGTCTGATGGTTGTTTTGGAGACTTTCTGACCCCAAGACTCAACTAACCTCTGCATTTCTCCAGCTGTGATCCTTGGAGATTCTTTTGCCAGTCGAACCATCCTCCTCACTTTGTGTGGTGTTGATGTACACACACGTCCTCTTCCTGATTCTTAACATCTCCTGTTGCTTTAAACTTCTTACTTATTGCCCTGATAGTGGAAATGGGCATTTTCAACAGTTTCAAGATTTTCTCATCCATTTCCTAATTTGTGCAGCTCAACAACTTTTCGTCGCAGATCATCACTGTGTTCTCTGGTCTTTCCCATAGTGATGAATGACAAAGGGAATTTTGGCCTGTGTCACCTCATTTTAATACCCCAGTGAAACCGGAAGTCATGATTGACCAATTAAGAGTTCCTAATCAGACAGGTTAACCTACAAATGTAAGAAATGACTGGAAATATACTTCAGTTAGATTTTAAATCATAGGATTTTCTTGGGTTGCCAATAATTGTGGCACACGTGTTTTGGAGAAAAATATTTATTTAAAGTCAATATTTATTTATTTTTATAATTTAACTTCAGTGAAAAGATAAGATTGTTTGTGAATATTCTTGAGTGAAATATCATGAGGAAAAACAATAAATAAATGTTTTGCATCTTGTTTTGCTCATTTTTACTAAAGGGGTGCCAATAATTCTGGAGGGAACTCAATCAATCAATCAATCAATCAATCAATCAACCAATCAATCAATCAATGTTTATTTATATAACCCAATATCACAAATGTTACATTTGTCTCAGTGGACTTCACAGTTTGTACAGAATATCAGTATGACAACATGACACCCTCTGTCCTTAGACCCTCACATCGTACAAGGAAAAACTTCTGGAGAAAACGTACAGTTTAAAAGGAAAAATGGGAGAAACCTCAGGGAGAGCAACAGAGGAGGGATCCCTCTCCCAGGACAGACGGACGTGCAATAGATGCCGTGTGTGAATTGAAAAGATAATACATTTGCAGCATAGATAGTCCAAATGTTTGGAAATGCATGTGTGCATAATAGGAAGATGAATCTACGAGGATATCCATCCAGGACCTATGATCCAGGACCACAGCCACGACTCAAGATCCAGGGCTCGCGATCCAGTGCACAGGACCTCAGGATCATCCATGACTCCGGATCCCAGCGTATATAGACACCAAAAAGAAATACATTTGGGGAAGCTGGGTTAATCGGAACATGAGAGTACACAGGTATAGACAGAGAGAAGGAAGAAGTAAGATGTCCCCCGACAAACTAAGCCTATATCAGTAAAACTAGGGGCTGAATCTAATCAGCCCTAACTATAAGCTTTATCAAAAAGGAAGGTCTTAAGCACACTCTTAAAAACGGATAGGGTGTCTGCCGCCCGAACACAAACTGGAAGCTGATTCCACAAAAGTGGAGCTTGATAAGAAAAGGCTCTGGCTCCCATTGTACTTTTAGAGACTCTATGGAACAACTGTATCTACTAGTTACTCTCCTGACTTATCATTTATACATGTGCCAAAAAACATATTTGAAAATTGAGTTGTTTTTACAAGATAAAGGATTTTAGCCATTGTCCCCGGAACTTCAGTTATTCAAGAAACAGATGGAGCATTCGTTAGCCTTTAGCTCGTAGCTGCTCCATTGGTGTTCACCAAGGAAACACTGGTTTTGAAAGTGAAACTGCTGAGGAGGACACCTCTGTGGATACATCGGCTCCTAAAAAATAATATGCTGATAAATTAGAAAATGAAGTAATCCTAATCAGAAAGGTTTACTGAAATGGCAAAAATTCCAGGTGCCGCAATGCTTGGTTTCTCCCAATGTATCACAATAGGTGCTTGTGTGGCAGGAATGAGTTCCAAATCCCTGAAATGAATTAGCATTTTACCACTTCTGGTTCCATTTTCTCAACGTCCACCATTTTTTGAGTGGGTTTTTGGTTCAAAACCTTAAATAAGATGTGCGGTTAAAACAAGCAATTGGATAATTTCCCGGAAAGATCAGCCAGGGAGACTGGATGAAAACAGTATTTTGCTAAGTTACAGCTAGCTACAGTTTGGCAGTGTATGCTAGCTGAAGAGAGGCAAAGCACAGGAACACTCGATACGTTCCATCTTTTTGGATTTTGACAAGAAAAATAGGCCTGAGTCGTTACATGGATATCTAACCCAGTCTCACGGCATTTCGTGTTATAGTCACGAAATTAATGTAATCTATTGACTTTTTGCTATCCGCGAGGAAAATAAATGGGGCTCAGAGCCTCAGAATACTGAAATCTGTATTTTTTTAATCTGTTTTTCCTTCAAATTTTTTATTATTTGGTTCAGGCACGAAACATACTACAAATATGAATACATTGCTTCTAAAATTATTCTGTGTCAGAATACTGAAATCTGTATTTTTTTAAATCTCTTTTTCCTTCTAATTTGTTATTATTTACATTGCTTTTAAAATCGTTCTGTGTGACACGAAAACAATGGAGAAATTGTGTTGGTGAACACGAATCAATAGATTAATTTTGTGACTATAACACAAAATGCCGTTAGACTGTGTTGAAATATCAGTTCACAGACTGTTAGGCAAATGAGAAGGTGAAAGTTACGTTAATTCACCCATTGGCAATACAAAAATATATATTAATACATGCAAGACATTACCCATTGAACATTTAAAGGGGACCTATCATCCAAAATGCACTTTTGTACGTCTTTTATACATGAATATGTGTCTCCGGTGTGTCAGGGAACTCACCAAGTGTCAGAAAACACAACCCTCTCTCTTTTCCTCCATACCCAAATCTCTAAAAACGGGGCTGCAACGGAGCTGATTATTATTTGAATTTTTCTGATGTCAGAAAAGGGGTGCTCCGCCTATGTGGGCAACTCTTCACCTATCAGGGGAATGAGAGACCGCTCGAAAGCGCTGGAGATGCTGTAGTACATATGCCAGGCCTGTAAGTGGCGCTGTAGTCTACCACAAAAGCAGAATCAGCCCTTGCAAAAACAAGGCTGGAAAAGAGCAAATAGAACGAAATGAGGCATGGCTAAAATGCATGATCTGTTTGAAAGATTTTGAAAAAAAACTTCACAGACATATTTTATATAGGTATGGTCCTACAATATATGTTTCAAATATAGCATGATAGGTCCACTTTAAGTTACAGATCTGAATACTTCGTCCATCACTGTGAACATGTCAT
>NW_011369947.1:9371587-9382492 GCF_000735185.1 Notothenia coriiceps
ATGTATTTTGCGCTTCAATTGGTACTTAGGTTTGGGTCACTAACAGCAAAAAGCAGTCAAACCAAGCCTTTAGGAGTTAGCTTGATGCATGTAGTGCCAAGAAGGATATAGGGCCCAAACTGTTCTTTTGCAAAACCTCTGTGTTTTCCTGTATTACTTTTCCATTGCATACACTGAGGGTCTGTCACCAGAAATAAGCCGCCTTGTGACTAATGGATTTTAAAAGGTTCACGAGCCAATACGTTTGAACCAACTACTGCGAAAATGACTGCGAAATGAGCATAAGTACACAGTTACAAGGAACTTGTTTCAGCCTGTAGAGGGCAGTTAGTCACCTTATCATTTTCTAGCTATATGTTAACTTGTAATGCAGGATTGTATTGAAGAACGGTGAGTTTTCAGCATTTACCTCATGGTGGTTTCCCATGATGCATTTGTTAGTTGCTACAGCCAGCAGTGGCACACACACCATGCCGACTGTTTTACCCTGAGCAGATAGCTAACATGTGAAAATACACTTACATTACTGTGTTCCATTAAAACATTTGAATGAATCACAAACACTCACAGTGGTTACCCCTTTAGGTGGTGATGAGCGGGATAGGAATATGCAGCACATTTCACATTCTCGTATTCCTTGAGGATTTTCATTTCATTTCAAACATTTATTTATCCAGGTGAATCCCTTGAGATCATTGATCTCTTTTTCATGGGAGACCTGCTCAAGTAGGTTCCACATGAAACATAAAACACAAAAAGGACATCTTACAGCATAATTACAGGGGTTACAATTTACAATAACTATCCACATGAACAGGTACCAACAGCTTCCGATTGAGTAGCATCCAACCAAGCTTTAAAAACATTTAGTGGCACCAGATTGCTCAGTTTCCATTTAATTTGCAGACTATTCCAAGACAGAGGAGCTGCGCATCTTAAGGCCCTGACACACCTACCCGATTTTGGGAGTCAGAGGCAGTCAGAGGCAGTCGGGCATTTGCGGTGCTCTACTCAGGTTGGTGTGTCCCGCACCGTCGTTGCTTTACGGCACATGTTCACACCTCCCGCGCCAAAGAAAGTCGGCCAAAGAAAGTCGGCCAAAGAAAGTCGGCCAAATAAATCACACGCTGTTGCCTCTTTTGAATGACGAATACACACTACCGCTGCCTGCTGGTAAGGACAGTTATTGCCACTCGTCGACTGAAGTCTTTGCGGTGTGTTCGTAGGCGGGCGGCGTAGGCGGGCGGCGTAGGCGGGCGGCGTAGCCGATGCAGGCGACGTAGCGGACTTAAAAGTCGGGACGCCCTCGGAACGCGTTCTTTAGTCTCAGGTTGGTGTGTAGCGGCCTTAAGGACCTTTTTAAGTTATATCCATATTGTGTTACCTGGCATCTGCAGCTCTACCTGGGGACGTTATCAGCGCCTGGGGGGGGGGGGGGGTCTGCACTCTGCATTACTTGCTCTACCTCATCCATCAGAATAAACCAAATGCAGCACAGAGGAGTGTATCACCAGGAAAAAAGCTCTGGCATTATTCCAAACTGAACTGCTTGTTTTTCCCAGCTGACTGAGACACACAGACTCATCTGTCTGCACCACTGACCCAGAGACAGACACAGAGAGGGGGGGGGGTTAACATGGTTCAGGTGCAACACAGTGTCCCAGCAGGCTGCTCCATCCTCTCCCTCCTCTGTACCGAGCTGTGGCTATTAAACAAAGTCAGACAGGATAGTGAATGCAGGATTACTAAAGCCTGTAACTTGATCTCTCCTCTCAGTTGGCTACTTTGCTCGGAGACTCCCCTTCCTTTCTAGATGACTGTTTACAATCCTTTTTCCCGCCGGAAGACATGAAGGCTGTACTTGAACACCACAGAAACCTTGGGCATTTTGGAGAGAAAGGTGAACAGCAACCAGCCTTTGTTTAGTTTCTTAAAGCCTTTTCATGTTTTGTGATTTGAACCTGGCTTGGGTCTAATGAACCTTTTATTTATTTTTCCTAATTGTAGATCCTAGATTATTACCAATGGATGACTGCATCCTCTCCTCCCTGTCTCTGCCTCCTGGGTCCAAACATGTCATGAACACCACCTCGCCTGCTCACAGGGATTTACACTTCTCAGAGAGCAAAGGACGTTTTGACGCTCTCTTGAACACCAGCAGCCTGGAGAGGGCGAGCAGGAGGAGCTCTGAGACGGTGAGACAGAGCCTGAAGGACACCCGGCAGGTCAGAGGAGGGAGCGTCTCTCAGGAGAGGAAGCTGCAGAGCTCCGTCAGTGCTGACACCATCGACCTCACTGTGTCCGGGGAGACCGCGGCCATAGACCCAGCAGCCAATGACAACAGCCAAAGTTTGCGAGGAGGGCGGGTTCTCAGGAAGAGGAAGCTGAGCGGAGGCGGGGACATTCCCACTAAACAGCTAGCAGCGGCTTTCCTGTGAGATTACCACACGTTTGGTTCATTTTTAAAACACAAAGACATTACAGGGGGGTTAAAACCTCCTGGCTTTAGGGGTTGCCACTCATCACCAACATTAGATCAAATGTTTAATATGTCAAATCCGTTTGTTTTAAACCTGCAAACATAAAGACATTCCCATTAGCCTCAGCTAATGCTAATCTTAGCTTGAAGGGCATGCCCATATTAAATGTTGTTGTTTAATGTCTTCTGCTCAGTTGTGTTGCTTCATGGGCTTCTTTTCATTATAATCTTCTAAAACACAATGTGTAACCAAAGCTTTGACTTAAAACATCCAATTTTCCATCTCTTTTCATGACATAAACAACTATTTTGTTAAATCCCTCATTGAGATAAATCACTTTGCATTAAAGAAACCTTTTTAAAGTAAAACATTTTGTTTTCCAAGCAGAAATTCATCAGTGGAAGGCGGGAATTCGGATGAATCTCCTCTAATCTCGATATGGGGAAAATACACAGGTTGGTACAGTTAATGTACCGATGATTGGATATTTGTGTGTATCCGCCTTGACTCTAACTCTACCTGTTTCATTTTTAGACTCTCTGGAAGAGTCTCTCCCAGCTGTGACGGACTCAAAGGTTCCCTGGTCGGACGAGGAGACGCTCAATCTGCTGGACATCTGGGGGAATGACTCTGTGCAGCGGGCTCTAAAGGGCTGCTCCAAAAACCGTCACATTTTTACTCAGATCGCTCAGAAGATAGCAGAGAGAGGGTACTCAAGAACCGTGGAACAGTGCCAGACCAGGATTAAAAGACTGAAGAAGAGCTTCCGCAGGTTAGTGTTCAATCAACTTTCTGTCAAGTCATTGCAATCTGAACTCTCCTCCTTAGACCTTGGATGTCATTTTTGTTTTATTGAAGCAAAAACCATGTTGCCTTTCTCCTTTTTCTGACACTAGAGGGAGCTCCAAGCTGGAGAATAAATTTTACGAGCAGCTGAAGAGAGTCCTGGGCTCCTCAGGCCCCTCAGCTGTCCCTCAGGTCACCTATGATGTGGAAGAGGTCATCGATGAAGACGAGTCCCGAGACGGAGAGGATGACCTTCAATTCCTCGGCCATACGAACCAACCAGAAATAGGTAAGTTCAGAAAGTTTTTTTTCCGACTCTGAATATATTCAGTTTACTATCATATATAAAATCCTCACATTTAAGAAGCTGCAACCAGGAAACATATGGCGTTTTTTATTACAAAATGTCTGCAGGTTGATTCTCTCTCAATCTTCAAATGTATTAATCAACTAATTGTTGCAGCTGTAATTTAAATCCGATAAAAGCACTATTAAAGTATAGTATTTCATCTATGCTTCCCAGAACACAAAAAAAACACATACAAATCATAATCAAAGATAATAATAATAAATGTCATGTTTTTACTTGACAGTCAATCATATTTCTGAAGGAACGAGAAGCGTTCCATGGACGGACGCTGAGACGCTGGGTCTCATCACCATGTGGGGCGAGGAGCAGGTGCAGCAGGAGCTGAGGGGGACGCACCGGACCGGACACATGTTCCCCACCATATCAAACAAGATGGCCGCCCAGGGCTTCTCCCGAACACCGGAACAGTGCCAGAGGAGGCTGAAGAGGCTGAAAGCAAATTTCAGGCAATGCTACCAAAACAAGTATGTGAACTCGCAGAAAGAGGGTGATAGGAAAAGCCTGTGGTAATTGTTGAGTTACAGTATTAATCTGCTCTCTTCTTATCCTTTGTTGAAGCCTGGAAGGACAGGAGCAAGTTCCCTTCAAGTTTTACAGTGAACTGGGGAGGATCTTAATGAAGGACTTCCCTTCAGTGCCACAGCCGGAGGAAACAGCAGGAGAGCCTGAACACGACGACTTCCCCTCATTCTCCCATCAGGACATCGGTAAACTTCAATGTTCTGTAAAACATATTTTAGACAATAAATGGAACATTTTGTGTCACAACATCCTAACACTAAATGGATTGTCATTAATGAATACGTTTGAATGATTTTATTGGCATGTTCTTTTCTTTTTGTGTCTCCTCAGAGTCTGTTGTGGGCGCTCAGGAGGACAGGAGGAAAGTGCCCTGGTCGGACAAAGAGACCATCATCCTTCTGGAGATCTGGGGAGACCCACAGGTAAACAGAAATAATGTAGATAGTTATGCCTGATAATAAGGCTGTACTGCCTTTTCAGAAATCATAGGTACAGGCAGCGATTCAGAGATCCAGACTAAACATTTCATCATAGAGGATGCTTTTTTACTTCTGTTCAAAAGCAAAGTGGATCTCTTGATTGTCTCTGGAAACAGATTTGGCAAATGTTTGCTTTTTATGGGCTAGAGGAGAGGGGGAGACCCTGCGCTGTTGGCAGGAGAGCTGTAGGCTGCGGTTACCACTCGCAGATACAATACAATATCATTGAATTCATGTCTTGGCTTTTTTGTATTAATAAATTGCTTCATTTGTTGTCTTTGCAACAGTAGCACCAACATGAATACCACTTGAAACGATAGAGGGAAGAAAGTTGTTTATTGCCACTTCAAATATATATTTTGGATTGCCACCTTCATTAAGAATTTCCCCTACATTTAGGTCCAGCAGAGCATGAGACGCTACCCACACAACGGTCACATTTTCACGGAAATATCTGAGAAACTCGCGGCTAACGGCTACTCCCGCAGCGCAGGCCAGTGCCACACCAGGATCAAACGGCTGAAAGCTAACTACAGGCAGTGTCAGGAGAACATGAGGTAGGTGCTGCACAGATTAATGTCCCCGTCTGGACTGATGGTAGGACACATGTGTTAATACAACCTCCTCCTGTCTGTAGCTCATCTGGGACTGACAAAATTGACTTCAAGTTTTACGATCTGCTGGAACAAATCTTGGAGAAGCAGCCGTCCACATCCTCCACCGTGGTAACAGACTCCATCGAAATATCTGAAGACTCTAATGTGGAATCGGTGACCGAAACAGGTAAAAAATGTCCCCCCATTTACTATCTGCAGGGGTTATTATGGCAGCATTACTGAAGAGGACACTCTTATGGACATATGTATCGGTTTAAAATGTAAATTAACAAAGAATGCTAGCATGTACGCTAACATGCAGATTATTAGATTATTTTGCAAGGACGCTGCTAACTCTTCATGTCAACAACTACAGTATATTTGTATGCTTTACAAAGAAAAATCAAATGTCTTCACTTGTGAAATGGTGCATATACTCTATAAACTCTGTGTTTCTGCTGACAGATGGAGAAGCCAGCATGTCGACAGAGAAAGCTCCACCCAGCTTGTGGTCCGACGAGGAGACGCTGGCTCTGATCGAGGTCTGGGGCGACGAAGACGTCCAGAGAGCGCTGAGGGGATTCATCCACAACGGACACGTCTACGCCGACATTTCGGAGAGAATGCGCGACCTCGGCTACTCCAAGAGCTCGGACCAGTGCCGCTGGAAAGTCAAGTCACTGAGGAACAACTTCCGACAGTGCTGCGAGAGGAAACAGTAAGACCAAGTCACTTTATCAGTGTAATCACATATAATCCAATACGACACTAATGGTTCATATTCATTTTCTATAGGTGTGGAAGAAGAATAGATTATAGATTCTACCCACAGCTTGAAGAAATCCTCGGACAGGAAGCAGGTCCTGTTGATGAGTATGAGGAAAAAGAGGAACAAGCAGACCAGGATCCAGGTCAAGATGGAGTAACCACAGCGTGGACGGAGCAGGAGACGGTGGCCCTCGTGGAGGTGTGGGCGGCAGACGACGTGCAGCACGGCCTGAAGACCTGCGTCCGCAACGGGCACATATTCGCTGACATATCGGAAAGAATGACCGCCGTGGGATGGCCGAGGACGGCGGAGCAGTGCCACTCCCGGATCAAGAGGTTGAAGAAGAGCTACAGGCGGTACTGCAACAGCTGGAGGTAAGTTAAAGGGTTGATTGATCCTTTCTCAGACATTTTAATAATACTACATCGTTCGTCAGGAAATATAAGAGGCCCCGTTATGTTCTTTGGGGTTTCCCTTTCCTGTTCTGTGTTATGTAGGTTTTTGTTCATGATAATGCTTATTTGCATGATTGATTTATCTGCCAAGTGCTTTCTCTGTAAATCAATATGTGGTCAGAAAGAAAGAAAAAAAATGCCCATAGACCGAAGTGACAGATCCCCCCCCTCCCAGACATGTTAAAGCCATTAAATACTGCGGTTTGAACTATAATCTTGGTCAGATAAGTACTTACCTAAAGAGGCCCTATTATGCCTTTTGGGGTGTTCCCTTCCCTGTAGTGTGTTATGTAGGTTTATATGCATGTAATGGTCTGCAGGCTAAAATCTCTGTGTTGCCTCCAAAGGGACTTCCTCTCCCACACACATTAAGACCAGTTTTACCCTGGCATGATTGACTTTTTCCAGAAGTGGAGCACGCACCACTGTGTTCCGATACTTCCACCTCCTGGCTCCGGTGCTCGGTGATGACTCGGTGAATGCTGATGTGGACAGTACTGCTGCTGACACCACCTTACAACCTCTTACAGACAATGATTCGGACATGGGTGGGTTTCAACATGATCAAACATCGGTGTGATTGTGCAGATACTATGTCAGTTCAAAGCTGATTTAATCAAATTAATCTGTTCCTCCTCTTAGTGGAGCAGCCATCCTCCAGCCAGCTCCTGGACCTGAGCAGGAAGACGCCCTGGTCGGACCAGGAGACCCGCACCCTGCTGGAGATCTGGGGGGAGGACAACGTTCAGCTCACCCTGAGGGGCTGCCTGAAGAACCGCCACGTGTTCGACTACATCTCTGAGAAGATGGGCGACGGAGGATACATAAGGTCCTCAGAGCAGTGCTACACCCGCATCAAGCGCCTTAAATACGGCTTCCTGCATGAAAAGTGAGTATTTACAAAACCCTTTTTCTCTTCTAAAGCCATTTCTAATTGTTGAAAAATTGCTAATATGTTATTGGTGTTGTCATTAATAGCCAGCATCGAGAGGTTATTTATGTTGTTAATTAACTCACCAACCAATCACGGAACAGAGCAAAACGTAAAATGACGTTAAGCTTTATTACTACTTTTAACCTTGACGAAGAAATTAAAAGAGTTTATCGTTTCTCCTGTGTAACCCAGAGGAGAGGCTCATGTCATGACCAATAATGATGTTCAAATTTGCTCTCCCAGTTTGGAATTTGGAAAAACTGACACCTCCTTTCTTTAAATTCAGAGAGGATTATAAATTCTACAGTGAGATGGATGAAATCTTCAGGAGAGAGCTGAAAGTGGACGACTCAGTCGCAGACACACAGGACACAGAGGAGCCGGAGGACTGCACTCAAAAGAAAGGTGAAACTTCACAAAAACATTTACATATTTTTTAACATGAAGTGAAAGGATCAAAGAAGCCATATACAGTAGAGACTCAAAGAAATCCAAATCTACAACATGGGAGCTCCTACTCAAAAATCATTTTGATTGTAGAAGCAATATCTGAATCACTATGTCTTGAATTAAAGGATACTTCTCTAATGATATCCCTATTCTTACTTTTTAAGAAGGGGTATAGTCCTCTGTGTTTTATATTCCACAAAAATATTTGTAAGAAAAGCTGTTTTTTAGAGTACACTATATGTTGCATTTAGGTGGAGGCAGTTTACTATGTTTCTCATCTTAATTTCTGTAAATCAAACGGGGTGACTGAATACAAGTGAGCAAATGCCATAAGCAAATCTCTCCTTAATTCCATCTTAATCTGTCTAATGTTTTTGCTTTTTAAAATGCCATATAATGCACATTTTGCTACTAACTAAGTATATGTTGAGCAGAGGTCGCGTTAACCGAATATTTTCCGTCTATGACGGATTTTTTTTAACAATGACGGAAAAATCTGAAAGCCGTCCATTATTTTGACAGATGAGAACAAACTCAGAACAGCGCCAAAGTTCCCCCGCAGCGGGGCTCCGGTGTTATGCCGTGATATGCATGCCCGCCCCAAAAGGAAATTATGTATATTGATCTCTGAGTTTCCTCTCTGCTAGCGGCCTCAGGTGCTCAGTGGGTGGCCGACAGCTCCAAGCTGCCCTGGAGCGACGGAGAGACGGAGGCTCTGCTGGACCTGTGGGGCAGCGAGGAGGTGCAGGAGACCCTGAAGGGCTGCACTAAGAACAAACACATCTTCATCCAGATCTCTGAGGTCATGGTCAGCCAGGGCTACATGCGCACCCCCGAACAGTGTCAGACCAGAATAAAGAGGCTGAGGGCCAACTTCAGACACTTCCTAGAGGGCAGAAAGTAAGTGTTCATGCTGCACGTCTAAACATCCGTACTCTGAATGCCTCACAACATTTGATCCACCCTGGCAACTCCTTCCTTCTCCTTTTAACAATAAGATCTGTTTCCTGTTTCCAGAGGGGAAAAACAGGAGTGCAAGTTTTTTGAGCAGCTGGTGCAGATATTTGGAAGCAAATATGTATCGAACTCTGACCCCCTGACCGAGGACGCAGCCGAGGACGTAGGTAAGGAGTCAGCGTGCTTTACGTGGTCCGTCATGATAGTGTGAGGCAGTGGCTTTATTAACCTAATAATGTACAGGAAAAACCATCAATTAATCAAACTGTATTTATATAGCATCATTTATACACAAAATGTTACATAAAGTGCTTCACAAACCATAAACGACTACAACAAAAAATCATAATTGATAAAAACACACAACAGAAGTCAATAAACTGAATAAAGACATTTAAAAATGTTGGATAAAATAAATAAAAACCAGTGGGCTATGATTTTGTTAGTCTCTGCCATGCAACAGGAATTATTCTATTTTTATATATATACACGTTTTTGTTTACTCCTGTTAAAACCTCAGAGATCATGTCACACCGACTGGGGAGGTTTTATAATTGTTGTTTTTTTACAGTCTCAGCCTCCATTTAAAGCTACAGACAGAGAATCAGAATTTTTGGAACAGAGCTGAAACAGAGGGGTTTATGGGATGCTACAATGATCTGTTTTGTGTTTCAGCCAATCAGAGACAGGTTCTGTATATAACTGAGACCTGTTGTATATTGGTGAAAAAGAGTATAGTAGTAGGGGACCTTAAGCAAACTGATTAACACATTTTATCTCAATTTCCTAATCCATAAAAATGGTGTCAAGCATCACATTGTGGTTTTACAGTCAGTTATGAATTTTTGTTTTGATTGAGTGTTTGTACAGATTATGCCTGTATAAGAGATATAGCATCTTTTTGTTTTACTTTGTTTATTGGGTTTTACAATAATATACAGTTGTTACATCAGAGTATATATCAAATTAAGAAGACAGATGTTCAGTGTAAAAGACAAGATAAAAAGCAATACTACTGTACGGGGGCTAGCTCTTCCCCCTGTTTTTATGCTAAGCTAACTGGCTGCTAGCTCTAGCTAGTAACCAAATGATCTTCTCTAAATCTCAGCAATAAAGCAAATAATTTATTTCCAAAACATTATTTAAAAAAAGGAAACTTTTAACTATAATTCATTAATGTTGAGATTCTCATAAGACAAATCTGAAATTCACTTTCTTCATTGGGCAACTCACTGCCTTACTCACTACTTTACAGTACAGTTAACCATGTACAGTAGCTAAGTCATATTCTCAGTTTAATATTTAATGATTCACGTTTTCCTATCCAGAGACCTGAAACTGTCTGTAATCTTGAAATGAAATAATGAGGAAGAAGCCGCTGCAGACTGAGGAACATCCAGAAGTGAAGGGGACACTGGAGCAGAAGCTGGTGGTGTGCCGCTGTGCACAGATGACGTCTGCCTGTGTACACACTTCAAATACTTTTACATTCTTCATGCACACAGTGTGTGTGTGTGTGTGTGTGTGTGTGTGTGTGTGTGTGTGTGTGTGTGTGTGTGTGTGTGTGTGTGTGTGTGTGTGTGTCTTGATCAGATATGCTATGTCCTCAACTGCAGGCACACATGTGAAAGACAGTACATGAGGTACAGAGGAAGGAGGGGAGTTTATAGTTTAACACTGAGAAAGAAAGTCAAAGAACAAACGTCATGAAGAAGAAATGTAATGTGTGTGTGTGTGTGGGGGGGGGGATCCTCCCTCCCTTGGGGTTGTGCACGGGCTTGTTGCAGCAACATTCCTCCACTCAGCTGCTTCTGAACAGCACATTCCTGTAAGAGAGAGATGGAAAGAGAAAACTGAGAGAGTAAAAGGGGGAAGAGAGAATATACTAAGAAAAAGAGTGAATTAAAGAGGGAGAAAGAGGGGGGTAAATAATGATGGGAGGATGTTAATAATCTATTAATGTTATAGTAAATATACTATGTAATTGATTCCTAGTGTAACCAGCTTCTACACAGAGGGGTCCACAGGTCAGGGTCACATACAGTACAGAGAAAACAGAAGCATTGCTGAGAAAAGGAAGTGACAAGGGGGGACTGCCAAGGCACAC
>NW_011369947.1:9382516-9384073 GCF_000735185.1 Notothenia coriiceps
TGTGTGTGTGTGTGTGTGTGTGTGTTTCCGTCCCTCCACCAGAGTGTCTTTATATTATTTATAACAGAGCCATGACACTAAAAACCAAAAGCTCAGGGCTCAAGGGACGAAAATGAATCTGTGATCTTGACCTGGAGGGAGTCACACATCACGCTGGGCTCCTCCAGAGTTTTGCTTTTTGCTAGTATATAGTTATTTTGTACTTGAACTAAAATGAGCGTATGAAAGCACAGGCCAAAAGAAACAACACAAGGCCTCTTTACTGTAACCACATCTGCTTTTTGCTCTTTATTCAGGTCTCACTTCTGTCCGTGCCATTGTTTACACTTTTTGCAATCTTCAGTAAATGTTGAACCCATGAAGCTAATCCTTTTTCCTTCTTTTTTACACGGTATAAGTTGATCTTGTCCACAATTTCAATTATTTATTTAAATTATTGTTTAACTTTGTATTTCAAAAGTTTACTGCTACTTTAATTATGTTACTTTTCAAACGTTAATGAAGAACATTTTTCCACAAGTGTATCAAGGTTTTGTCAAACCAATTAAAGGAAGTTGATTTTTTTTAATGATTTGTTGTTGTGTGTTAATTTTGATTGACTAAGATAACTACACTAACACCATTATGGAAGAAAAATAATCATCTTCAAATGAATAAAATGCAACGAGAAGGTAAATGTAACATCTATATGGATCACATAGTACATACAGTAAGTACTATAAAGCACATTTAACGTATACTTCTACCCATTTTGAGGCAAATTCAAACTTAGTACAGTGGGGGAAAAAGTATTTAGTCAGCCACCAATTGCGCAAGTTCTCCCAATTAAAAAGATGAGAGAGGCCTGTAATTTTCAACCTAGGTATACCTCAACTATGAGAGACAAAATGAGAAAACAAAATCCAGAAAATCACATTGTCTGATTTTTAAAGAATTTATTTGCAAATTATGGTGGAAAATAAGTATTTGGTCACCTACAAACAAACAAGATTTCTGGCTCTCACAGACCTGTAACTTCTTCTTTAAGAGCCTCCTCTGTCCTCCACTTGTTAACTGTATTATTGGCACCTGTTTGAACTCGTTATCAGTATAAAAGACACCTGTCCACAACCTCAAACAGTCACACTCCAAACTCCACTATGGCCAAGACCAAAGAGCTGTCAAAGGACACCAGAAACAAAATTGTAGACCTGCACCAGGCTGGGAAGGCTGAATCTGCAATAGATAAGCAGCTTGGTGTGAAGAAATCAACTGTGGGAGCAATTATTAGAAAATGGAAGACATAGAAGACCACTGATAATCTCCCTCGATCTGGGGCTCCACGCAAGATCTCACCCTGTGGGGATCACAAGAACGGTGAGCAAAAATCCCAGAACCACACGGGGGGACCTAATCAAAGACATGCAGAGAGCTGGGACCAAAGTAACAAAGGCTACCATCAGTAACACACTACGCCGCCAGGGACTCAAATCCTGCAGTGCCAGACGTGTCCCCCTGCTTAAGCCAGTACATGTCCAGGCCCGTCTGAAGTTTGCTAGAGGGCATTTAGATGATCCA
>NW_011369947.1:9384112-9393509 GCF_000735185.1 Notothenia coriiceps
AGATACGGCTCGAGAAGCTGACTCAGATAAGGAAATATTGTGATATTATGTGATCGATGATCTGATTGATGATGTGATATCAGTGTGATATGAATGATAAGTGCGGCACGTCGGCGTCTTCTCTGCATAGGCAGTTTAAACTGTATTTCCTTTATCCTGTAATATGACTTGATAGATTTAAACTCCACACACTGAGCTCTGATTGGTCAGCAGGCGGTGCTTTCACTGAGTTGATCTCTTTTCTATAGACGCCGGAGGCGGGCAGCGTCAGGTAAAAAAAGGTTATTTAGCCTTCCCAAACCTGAGCCTCACGCGCCGCCTATGCAAATAGAAATTAAAGTTGAGGCCTTAAAAAACAAAAACAATGAGCTGAATAACTTAAGTGATACATCTCTTTGTGACCCCTTTTACATTACACAGGATCATTTAATTTAATATTTTATATCAATAGTTAATGTATCACTAAGAACTAGCTTTTTATTAAACACTGTCATAGAGGTAAGTGTACCTGTCTTTATCAACATTTAGTGTCTTTGGCCATCTATCTTTAGTTTTGTGTTGTGCGTGCGGCCCAATCCTTTTTTTAAAGTAAAAACAGAAATAGTTTGACTGTAAGCAAAGCAAACCAGCTATGGGTACATTTTCTGCAGCATGAGTGATTACTTGTAAAGTTTCAAACAGGAGCTACTTTGATGTTGTTGTGTATACTTTTATCTGCAGGCTGCAACAAAGACAGAAGAGTGACAAATTCACCGCATCAAGTTGGAGGTTTGACTTTATTATCTGCACTCACTGTAACGAAAACACCAACACTGCAGGACAAAACCCAGACTTCTTCTCTTACTGGGGCTCATGTGGTCATACTTGTTTGATGTTTGGTTATATGAATCGAAACTCACGGACTAGCAGATAAGGAACTGCTACAATGGAAATGCAGAAATGTCTCTTATTTGATATATAACAGAACACAGGTAAGCGACACAGCTATGATCAAACCACGGAAAAATCAATCTTGGTGTATATGTGCAATATAATATACTGTGCAGCTGGTCTTCCATGTTGCGTTAACTATAAGAAAAATGTGCAGTATTTATTGTTCTTTAACTTGTAACGTGTCAAAACTTTAAGAAATAAATACGACATTTCTTGAGTAAGAAACAACCTTGTTAATGGCCGTTGTTTGAATAAGGTTAATTCATCCAACTGGAATCACTTTTTGGAATAATTCACATTTGGTGCTGAGGTGTTTTTAATGGATTTCGGACAAGAATGGAGCTCTATAGCACGGAGATAGAAGATATACTGTATGTTGGTCCTTTCGTGGGATTTGATAGTATTATAACCCGCAGAGGGAGCCAGAGGACTGCCTTTGGTGTGACAAAGTTCCCTGTTTCAATTTGAATTCAAGTGTGTTGGTTTTATAATACTGATAAAGGGGAGGATATTGTAGTGAGAAACGATACAGAGTAAACCTCTAGTATGGTTTACAATATCTTAATTAAACTGAAACAGAGCAACATATGTCAGCGGAAATAAAACCTTTCATTTGTAAATGATCAAATTACGTCAGTTGGGTTATCATATTATGATAATTGCCTATCACTGTACACACTGCATTATGTACTGCATACTAAAACATCTTTATTAATGCATCAATTAAAAAAGTCATACCTGCATTTATAAAGTATTGGCTGTTTATTGTAAGATATGTGTGGCATCCTAAAACTGTTATTTTCCAACAGCTTGGATGCTACAGTGACCTCCTGTTGGCCTAGTTGGATGCTTATGATTGCACATTGATAACCTACATTATACAAGTCCATATTAGCTCAGAGTTTACAAAAGTGAAAAAAGGGTCATGCAGATCTGATTTAAAGAGGGCCTATTGTGCTTTTAGGGGTTTTCCCTTTCCTGTAGTGTGTCATATAGGTTTGTGTGCATGTAAATGGTCTGCAAAGGCTGAAATACCAAAGTCAATGCCAGTTTCTCTCCAACACCCCCCCCCCCCACACACACACCTGAAACGCCTTCATTGGACTCCTTTGCTTACTTCCGTAACATAGTGAAATCACTATGTGACACTCGCGTTTCTATTGGCTAGCGATCCAAAACATTGTCCAGGCTACGGGGCGAAACATCTCAAGTGGTTGACGAATCATAACAGAGCCGGCCAGGTAACCAATCAGAGCAGACTGGGCTCTGGTTTCAGACAGAGGGTGAAAAGAGGTGCTGCAGCACAGGCAGTATGAGACAAATAAAGATCTTTTTGAATATTAGAGCAAAAGATTCACTAACGATAGGATGGAGAAGTGGAATCCAAACAGCCAGTCAGCTGAGTCGATACACGAATGACAGATTTGCTGGATGTGTAAGTGTCAAATACAAACTACAATGCTCTGATGCAGACGATCATTAACCTCACTATGATATTGTCACCCAGGTGCCTCATATGTCATGTACATACTATATCCCAAATATGATCAAAGCCTAGATAATAATGTCTATGTATAGCATCGACTTTTCCCAAGATGTCTCACATGACGTGACTAAGTGTGACATGAATTAAATGTGAGTTATTCTGGTTGAGAAAAAAGTCACTTACTCTTCTTCACTCACCCCCTGATCTTTGGGTTCTGTATTCATGCAGACTTTAACAGATTTGATTAAACTCCACACCTGCTTCAGTTTTTTCAAGACAACTTTCACACCTTGCTCCAATTTTCACCTCTCTTCCCCCCACCGCTGCTGCTGCTGACGTCCATGATAAGAACAAGTGTATTTTATCACTACATGATATCATCGTCTGCAAGGGAACTTTTCCCTTCCAATCCAATTTGAAAGAGACACTAAACGGTTAGATACAAAAAACTACTTCAAAGAGACACAAAAAGACTACAAATACATGTAAAGCGATCGGGAAAAGAGGCAAAATAACAACCAAGGCACACAAAACCATCAGAATGAGACACAGAATGATCAGAATTGAACCCAAAATATCTTAAAAGTGATGCAAAATGAGCAGAATGAGACCCAAAAGGTCTAAAAAAGAATGCACAATGACCACAATGAGACCCAAAACAACTACATTGTTAAAAACGATGCAGCCACGTCATGTTTTGTGTACAGTGTGTAGAAACGTTGGGCCCGTTGCTTGTGTCCAGGGGCTTATTGTCTCAGTCCGTCCATGCGATGAATGTAGTTTTAAAATTGGCATCGGAATGTAGCTCATCCAAAATGTTAAATGAAAGGTCTGTTTGCTCAGCGTGATGCCGTCTGGCACATGAAGTTATCTCAGATAAAAAGACAAGATAGTTTGACAACATCGACCTCCAACAGAGCTGACAACATTACAGCCGAAGGCCACTGGAACATTTATAAAGATGACACCATTTATTAGAAAGGTTTCCACATAAAACGTGGATATGGCATACAATAGGCACAGTCAGTAACCAAACTATAAACTGTGGTGACAGGCAGCAATGGCTTCAATTTAAGCCAGCCTGCCACCCGGGATATTTTCCATTTCAAAACAGAACCACTTTTTTTACAAAACTTTACACAAGGATATAATTACTCTAATTCGCAGTGTTATCAAGACACAATCTGGAAATGCTTCACTTACATTTTGTTTTGTACATTATAGCAACAAACATTTAATTCATTATCATGTAAACATTAAAAAGCAAACTATCTGATATTCATCATCACTGAGTAAACAAATACAATTAATTTGTCTACAGTGTAGCTGATTTTACACACGTACTGTAATATTATGCTATGTATTTACGTAGCAAAAGAAAATGAGATGACTCAAAATTGGAAATTAGCGTCACCATGACAACAAATATTTTGAAACACTTTCTCGTTTAGTATGTTATTTGACCAACATCCATTGGTGTTCGTAGACATAATAAATGTTTCCTTTAAAAAAGGAAAAGTGTTATCATGACAACACCATTTTTCTTTTCATTTCAATACAATAAGATCAGGTTGTTAAGCAAGACAAGTCTGATGTTATTCAAATGTTTTGAGTAGATTTTCTGTAGCAATGATAAAGGTCTTAAACGTACAGAAAGCTGCATCACAATTTCACATGTGGCAATAATGAGAAGTATATGTTGAACATGAAAATAATGAACCATAACCTGTTTTAGTATTTATTTTTTTGTTTTGTGGTGGCAGGAGTTAACTGCCATAGTAAAACAGTTAGTGGGTAGATAAACTTTCCTTTTTGCTAAGTGAGGAAATAGTTGAAACTCAGGGACTCCTCAGCCTCTGTGTTGATGAGTGTAACTCAAGGTTCACTGAGAAGGAGTTTAAATATAAAACAGAAATGAGATATATTAATCCCACGAACTCCTCAGAAGAGTTTCTCTTCTGTTATGACAAGACTAAAAAATCATTCTATGAATGTTAAGGCATGATGCTACTTAATATTGTATGAATGTTTCTTTTCATCAAAACAATGCTCAAATTACTAGAAAAAGTTACGGTGGGCGGGTTCAAACTGTGCCATGTTTCCCATTATAAACCATTTTACCGATTCAACACTCAGAGACAGTCAGTGATCCAAGGCAGGGAAGTGTGAGTTGTCTGGAGGAAGCTGACCTTTAAGTCCTCTGAAGGGAAACTCCACATCTCTCATACCTCTTTATGTCACACTTCAGATTCCTGGTAGATATTTTGTTGATGAAGCGTAGTGTTAGCACTTTTCTTTGACCAACTTTCTTGTTGTTGTATCCCATTGGGGATTTTGGGCATTTCCCAAAAATAATAATAAAACTGATATAAATGTTTAGTTCAGAAACAGAACATTTGAAGAATTCCTCTTTTTCTTTGTCTTGCCAAGAACTGGATAAGACTTTTGATACCACTGTCCGACAGCCAGGAGACAGATAGCTTAGCTAAGCATAAAGACTGGAGACTAGGAAACAGCTAGCCTGGAGTCTTCACTAGTTTCTACTAAGTTACTATCTCAACCCAAGAAGTAGTCCATGCCTTGTTTTATTACATTTTAAGCTTGAATTGATGTTTGGACATTTTCGTTTTCAATTGTTGTTGTTGTGTGTGTGGATCAGTTTGGATTACACAAGTTAGACACATTCCTACAGAGGCACGGCTGGAATCAAATCTTAAATATATTAGATACTAATGAAATCCCTGTTGAAATACTGGGTTTTAACAGGATTAATATGCAAAGAAAAGTACATGAAAGCTGTGCAGCATTGAAATGTGTATTAAGAATCCGAATGTGAATGTTTTACCCTCTGTAAAACTACACATAAAAAAAAAAAAGTGTTTTTATATGATTTAACTAAAGATTGAATTAAAGATTTAACATGTTAGGCCTGAGAGGTGTTGGCAAGCAATTGGCACAATCTGTTTCATTTATCTCCAGTCTTTTGGCCAAGCTAAGCCAATCAGCTGCTTACTGTAGCTTCATATTACAGAGACATGAGAGAGCTATCGATCTTCTCATCCAACTCTCAGCAAGAAAGCGTATTTCCCAAGTGTTTATTTCTTTTGTGTACAAATCATTGGCCGTTCTTAAAGGATATTTACTTGTGTAGCTGCTTTTAGCTGGTCTGTTGAAACTTATTTGGGCTCCTGGGAACAGTTTTCGCCCTGATGATCCCTTCAGGCAGACCAGGCTCTGTACAAATCCCATGTAGTTAACTGGAGCTGGCAGACCATAACTTTATCCAGGGCTGATAAACGATAAAGAAGTGCTTTGAGGACAGACTATAAATGGTGATTAGCTCCCCTCAGAAAATTTTCTGAGTCGGTTCACGTGTTTTCTGCAGCTTTACGCCCCAAAGGTCATCATTTAGTTTTGGCAGTAATCCCAGAGGATCACGAAAGTACTTCACCAAATTATAAAATGGACCCTAAAATGTAATAAACATCATCAGAAACGGTGTTAAAGTGTTTTTTTTTAAAACTGTGGGCCAAATCGACAATCCACGTCCAGCTGGCAGTTGACGGTCCAACTGTTAGCCTCACACTTTCTAATCCCTTATCACCTCCCTTTAGCGTCTTCGGAGGGAAATTTGGAAACACTTCTTAAAGAATTTCTTGAACTCTGTGTTAAAGATTGTGTAGATGATGGGGTTTAGAGCGCTGTTGACGTAGCCCAGCCAGGTGACGGTGCTCATCAGAGCGGGAGGGATGTCACAGGTCAGACAGATGGCTCGCGTCGTGTGCACCACGAAGAACGGAGTCCAGCAGAACAGGAAGCAACCTGCATGCAATGGGAAGATTAGACTTGGTCATTCGGGATTTATTGTACATAATAAGATGCAGGCGTTTGTAACAAATGTGACAAATTCACTTCTTCATGGAGCTTTGTGCCAGGCGTAAAACTAAATATTGTGACCATAAGTCACAAAATCTGTGACCATGCGTGTCTGGGGATTGTTAACCAATTAAGGCATTATTATTTGCCATCTTTCTCGTTTTTGTTGGCAGGATCAGTAGAATTACATAAATCAACATTGTGTATACTGTCAGAGGGCTCAAAGCAATTAAAATATTGGCACAGTAATTTTCTTATCAAAGAGAAAAATCCGGTTTCTCCTTTGGGTTTTGTAGACAACTTAGTTATTTGGAAAAAGTCCAACGTGGTTACTTCTGCTCCTGTAGTTAGTTTTAATCCAAACTTTCTGTATTGAGCTGTGAGCACTGTACCGTGTATCACAGCAAACTGTGAACTACTGTCGGGAGGGCAGGAATTACTCAGACCTTGCAAACTTAAAGGGACTCTATTATGCCTTTCCTATAGTGTGTTATAGGTTTTTTATATTTAAATGTTTCACTATGTAACACTTCTGCTTCTATTGGTTTGCGCTTCAACACATTGTATGTTATAGGCTAAGGGGCAGGACATCTCTAAGCGGTTGACCAATCACAAGAGAGTCGGCCAGCTAAACAATCAGAGCAGACTGGGCTCTGGTTTCAGACAGAGGGTGAAAAGAGGTGCTGCGAGACAGGCATTATGAGAAACTTCATTTTAACTAATATACAGTATATATATTGTTGAATAGCTTAATTTGTATTGAAATATAACAGGGCCAATTTATTCCGGTGATTTATATGTTGTAATATTAATTATCAATTTGCAAGTAACTAATAACTTAAGTTATGTAATAAGATGGCAAGTGGAGAAAAAAATAAAATATTAGCCTCACAATGAGCATAAAAATGGGAATAAAAGCTCAAAACGTCNAATCCCAGAACCACACGGGGGGACCTAGTCAATGACCTGCAGAGAGCTGGGACCAAAGTAACAAAGGCTACCATCAGTAACACACTACGCCGCCAGGGACTCAAATCCTGCAGTGCCAGACGTGTCCCCCTGCTTAAGCCAGTACATGTCCAGGCCCGTCTGAAGTTTGCTAGAGAGCATTTAGATGATCCAGAAGAGGATTGGGAGAATGTCATATGGTCAGATGAACCAAAATAGAACTTTTTGGTAAAAACTCAACTAGACGTGTTTGGAGGATAAAGAATGCTGAGTTTCATCGAAAGAACACCATACCTACTGTGAAACATGGGGGTGGAAACATCATGCTTTGGGACTGTTTTTCTGCAAAGGGACCAGGGCGACTGATCCGTGTAAAGGAAAGAATGAATGGGGCCATGTATCGTGAGATTTTGAGTGACAACCTCCTTCCATCAGCAAGGGCATTGAAGATGAAACGTGGCTGGGTCTTTCAGCATGACAATGATCCCAAACACACCGCCCGGGCAATGAAGGAGTGGCTTCGTAAGAAGCATTTCAAGGTCCTGGAGTGGCCAAGCCAGTCTCCAGATCTCAACCCCATAGAAAATCTTTGGAGGGAGTTGAAAGTCCGTGTTGCCCAGCGACAGCCCCAAAACATCACTGCTCTAGAGGAGATCTGCATGGAGGAATGGGCCAAAACACCAGCAACAGTGTGTGAAAACCTTGTGAAGACTTACAGAAAACGTTTGACCTCTGTCATTGCCAACAAAGGGTATATAACAAAGTATTGAGATGAACTTTTGTTATTGTTCAAATACTTATTTTCCACCATAATTTGCAAATAAATTCTTTAAAAATCAGACAATGTGATTTTCTGGATTTTTTTTTCTTTCTCATTTTGTCTCTCATAGTTGAGGTATACCTAGGATGATACCAGGCCTCTCATCTTTTTAAGTGGGAGAACTTGCACAATACTTTTTTGCCCCACTGTATATCACATCGCACAATGACATACTATTCTTGCATATATATGTTAAAATATTCTTTCAGACAGTACCTGTTTAAAATGGAAACTTTTTATTTTCCTTTTTAAATAAATATAAATGTCATGTTCAAACAATACACGAAACAAGAGTATGAAACGCAATTTAAAGGGATCCTATTAAGCTTTTTCCCTTTTCTGTAGGTTTCTGTGCATGTAAATGGACTGCAAAGACTAAAATCCCTGTGTTCCCTCCAGAGGGAGTTTGTTTACTTCCTGATGTAAGACTTGCGTTTCTATTGGCTAGCGCTTCAACACATTGTATGTGATAGGCTAAGGGGCGGGACATCTCAAAGCAGTTGACCAATCACAACAGAGCCAGCCAGCTAACCAATCAGAGCAGACCGGGCTCTGGTTTCAGACAGAGGGTGAAAAGAGGTGCTGCAGCACAGGCAGTATGAGGACAAATAAAGAGCTTTTTGAACATTAAAGCATGGAGACACGTCCCAGTAGAGAGACTACATATACACCTGAACATCAGCAGGAGAGGACTCTTTAAAATAGAGACACTACATACTGATATACACCTGAACATCAGCAGGAGAGGACTCTTTAAAGTAGAGACACTACATACTGATATACACCTGAAAAAGAGCAGAATATGTCCTCTTTAAGATGTCTGATCTCACTAAGTCTCCCTTCAGTACCCTCACATATTCCTGGTTGTAACATCACCTATGCTTGCACTGCAACTTGCTATTATTGCCCACTTGGTGGCACCAGTGGATAAAAGGTGATCTTAGTTGTCTAAAAAACTATTTTCAAGCCATAGTGGTTGTAATGAAAACAAAACAAAATAACTCTTAGAAGCCGAACAAACTTATTTGTATTATTTTTTTCTTAAATCTCTCTTTGAAGTTGTCTACAATCTCCTTTGACTGTATTTCAGGTCCTGACACATTATGGGACACATTCCTCCGATAATGTGTCAATATGCAAGAAGGGAAGATGTGTACCAGTGTCACTGACATAAACACACTCCATGTAAAACACACACACACACACACACACACACACACACACACACACACACACACACACACACACACACACACACACACAGAGAGAGATTCTGATGCAGGCTATACTGTAATGTAAACCCCAACTAGTTAGCAAAGTTGTGGTTAATGGCA
>NW_011369947.1:9395148-9397881 GCF_000735185.1 Notothenia coriiceps
GACTTTAAGACGTGAACATGGTCATTTTTGTTTTGTAACATTAAATAAAATAATAAAAATATATATTTTTTTTAAATAAAAAAAAATCCCGATCCGCAATTTTTTTCTCCCGATTTCGATCTTTTGAAAATCACGTGATCGGCTCCGATCCCCGATCACGTGATCGGATCGGGACATTTCTAGATATCATCATGTTACAGAAGTAAACAAAGGAGTCCAATTTTAAGACATTTCCTTTGTTTTCACTCAAATACAAATACAAAATCAACCAGGGCTGAAACCCTAGGAATGCCACTTTAGCTGACCACACAGAGACAGGCAGATTTCATTCAAGGTTATTTTGCTCTTGCAGTCCGACATCTGATTTACAGACCCTCCTCAAACTAACCAGAGGTCTGACTCTTCCTCACCTTTATCGGTGAGGAGGAGGACCATGAATAACTTTGTCAATCGCACTAAGGCTGTTTATCTCTGATGTCGTTATATGTTGGTGATAAAAAAGGATCCGAGCCGTTACTCAGTGCTGAGAGGTTGATGGATGAGATTCATGTCTCTTTTCAGGAGATTGGAGGACTTTGCATAATATGCGACAGCTGTACTGTCAGTAGGGCATCACGCATCACTTGTTATTCATGAGATTAATTCAGGCCGGCTGTGATAAAACTATGTTAAAGTAGGATCTTTGTCAGTTATCTAGTTCTGTCGTAGTATTTTAGGCACACTAACATGACAGAAACTCCAATTAACAGCACACTTGATTATACTACCAGACACAATTGACAAGTTTGAGTACGGTTGAAATGCAGTTCCCTTTCTTTTAGTTTATCATATCTGTCTCACCTGTGGTTCAATATTTTGTATATTTTGTATATATTTATAATATTTTGTCCCAATATTCACACTATTCTCCTAGTTTGTTGTAAGTCATGCCAACCTTCTTAATATGAGTATTTTGTTGTTTTGCTTCGCTGCAGAATGATGTTGGTGGTGTTCACATTGAATTGGTAAAGGAGGGAAGTTTCTCTGTGCTCACCTTTAATCTAAGTTTATAACCTTGACCTATCTTTGGGTGTTATGACATCACAAACAGTGTTAAACCAATCAGCGTCCCGAACGCAGCGTAAGTGTGATGTGAAAAGGAGTTTCTATACACTTAGAATGGACTTTTCAGTGAAGCAGAAAATATGTATTTTGTAATGACAGAAAAGAGGAACAAAAGCGAGCATTTTTTTTTATATTCCTAATAGAATGAGACCATTTTTTAAGTACATTTAAGTACAACAAGATACAAATTATTATCACTTGATGATTGCTGAGCATTGCAAAAATATATTTTTATATATAGTATTTTACTATCTTTTTTTTTACCCTCCTTTTTTAGCTACTTACTGCTTGTCCCGCTGACTTTACCCCGGAAAAAAAAAAACTCCACCATATCATCTAATACAGGGGTGTCAAACTCAAGGCCCGGGGGCCAAATCCGGCCCGCGACTTCATTTGATGTGGCCCCATAAGAGCTTGCAAAGAATATAATATATTTGTCATACGGTTACATGGCGAAGCACGTTGCCCATAAACTACATGTCCCACAATGCATCTCAAATTTGACTTTTTTCTCAGAATTTGACTTTTTTGCTTCAAAATATGCTTTTTTTTCAAATATGCTTTTTTTCTCAGAATTTGTCTTTTTTTTCAAAATATGTCTTTTTTCTTAAAATGTGCCTTTTTTAAGCAAAATGTGATGTTTCAAAATGTTACTTTTTTTCCAAAATGTTAATTTTTGCCTTTTTTTCACTTTTTTTTGTTTTTCTTTTAAAATCATTTTGTGACATTCTCACTGAAGAGACTTGCAATTATTTGCCCTAGACTTCTGCTTTCAGACGTAGTTAATGATGAAGTTATTACCCTATCCCATAATAATCCAATGCAGAGGCAATATTGTAATATAATACATTATATATTTATATATATTAATATATGTATATTTTTACAGCTCTTAAAGTTACAACTCGGCCTTTGAGTGCAACCGTAATGCTGATGTGCCCGTGATGAAATTGAGTTTGACCCCCCCTGATCTAATAGATAGAAAAAGCAATTTGACCAAAAAGTTACTTTGTATTCGCAATAATTGTTTTATATAATCAATAAACATGGCTGAATCAATCAATATTGCCACGCGATATGGGCAATACAATGCTATATAATTCACACAATCTTAATCGTAATAGAGAAAGTAAATTACAGTTTTTATTTAAGTGAAAAGGCTACATTCTTGTCAGTTGCTTGTTAGTTAGTTTATGCCTGTGTGATGTTTACCCCTGCCATCCACTGATGTAGATGTAGCAGATGGGGATTGTAATAAATACAAGACCTGTGCTCAGTTGAACCCATTTACTACTCGACATAGATTAGTGTGGACGAGGTTTGGTGCTGCCATACACACTAACTTAGATGTTGGCTGAACACCTGCTGAAGCACTGCAGTTAGAGTAGTAGTACTGTTGTACAATACTATATACACATACGGCTGGGTAACTAGTTCTTCAGATAACCTGAGTAAGTCTTTGGTGGGGGTTTGTCCAAACAGTGAATGTATGATGCAGATCATCAGCCCTGTATTTTGCACGTGGGCCGGCGTGACACATGTGCTTGCATAATAACTGTAACAACACAAATTTGAGGGCTTATTAGCTATGATAGGCAGCTCCTCGATTAAAGAGAGAGACAGATCAGA
>NW_011369947.1:9397897-9405110 GCF_000735185.1 Notothenia coriiceps
GGGGGGGGGTCTCAGGGGGCCACAATGTATTTTCTTTAAATATTATTCCCCATATACATCCAAAAAACACACACACACAGTAAAGTAGAGGACTCGTTGGAGTGTGTTTATCCCCTCTGTGTGCTTGACCTGTTTCCAGTGAACTGTGGAAGAAAGAAACAAATCTCACCACAAACACACGCACACATGATGCTACAGCATGATTATGCTCCTCCATAAAGACATAATGGGAAAAACAGATGTATTACACAAAGACTGGGCTCATTAGAATTTATGGCTTGAAAATAAGAACACTAAAGTTTTTGATTAGTCAAATTATCAGATGAAAACATCACAAGACCATACAGAGACGGGTGACAATGCCCTACATTCCCTAGGTTGAGCTTCTCGTGTGTTTATTTGCGTGATTTCACCCGAATATGTTTTGGTTTCCGCATTTGAATCTTTCAAATATTGATGTTGTTGTTGACTCAAATTTTTACTTTGGGAGCAGCGAGAGAGGAGAAATTATCTCAGGCAAGAGAGGCACAGACGAGAGCAAAACAATTATAAATGCTGTTATCAGACATGAAAACCAACTTTTCCTTCTGGGAGAGGAGAAGCTTCACAGAAAAGAAAACAAAAAAAGATTTACTGAGGATAACAAGCAAATCATCTTAAAGACAAGAGCAACAGAAAGCAGTCTGTGTGTGAGAGCTTGTTGGCTCAGTGATGGCGTCCTGCTCCTTCTCTCTCTTCCTCAGACTGAATGGACGGTCTGTTTGTTGTCGCTGGTAGAACTAAAGGAAAACAATGCCACTCAATCCCCTTCTGTGTGTGTTTGTTGTTCATTGGAAGACGGTCAATCATGCATAAGTGTCTATTGAGTTCCTTTCCCCCAAACAGCTCTTTTCAGAATACTAATTTATCATGTTCTCTTTTATCGTCTTCTCTCCATCCCAGCAACTTTGTCTTTCCTTTTTGTGATTTTATATAAATGAGCTGGATGCTCCAAATTAGCATTATGAAACATTCATAAATGTAGAATATAACTCAACATATTTGACACACACACACACACACACACACACACACACACACACACACACACACACACACACACACACACACACACACACACACACACACACACACACACACACACACACTGAACATTAGTGGAAATGATTCATGATAATGTGTTTCTATTTCTGGTCGTATTTTAATCCAGATTATATATCTGACCCTTTAGGCTGTCAGCTGCTTCTTCACTCTACCTCTCTCTCATGACTTATTATGGGACATTTTAACGCTTGTGTAAGCAACTTTTTAAAGATAAATTACATTAAATGTAAGAGTATGAAGTTATTCCCCTTATTACAGCAGTTTAAATCACAACATGGGCAGGTTTAAAACCATCATATAACAAAAAAGGTAACAAAAACATATGTAAGCCTATATTAAACAATATATCCACTCTTATTATAGTATAAAGTTATAGAGCCTAAACAATGAACAGCATGTTTCACACAAAATACAAAAGCAAAATATGTTTTATTGGCATAACAAGAAAATACAAATATGTTTCAAGTTTTACACAACTTTTTATATTTGAGTATAAACTGTTGAAATGTAAGAATTTGTCCTTGATACATCCAGTTGCTAGTTGTGTTTAAAAAGCTTACATACACTCACAACCCATTATCACAAACTTGGCAGTATGAATACTCAAGCTATAAAATACATATCTCAAATGAAAGTCTGAAATACACTTACAGATTACTGTATGTAATTAGTATAACTACACAATGGACATAATCAATATACATTACAGTATTAGACTTACTGTAAATCATATTTCGTTGTATTTATTTTACAGTGAATAGCGTCAAGACGACAGGCATACATTGTATCCAATCAGACGTGGCTCCTTTGTGGAGCTACATCCATGCTAGCCAATGGGATTCTGAGCTCTTGTGTAAATTATCCAATTACAGATCGTTATATGCTGGAAGGGGAGGGCCTTGTTCTCCCTCGGCTTTGCCCAGTCCGGATGTTCCCCAGTAGCAAATAACGAGCAGCAGTGTGTGAATGTGGCAACCGAGGTAGACAGGGAGGGGTAGATAGACTGACCAGACCTGGGATTTTTGTATTTTTCCTTAATTTTTCTTTTCCTACTGAGCCAAGGGTTCACAGTTTATGTGACGCCTCGGTTGTTAACTTGTTCGTAGACGTGAAACCCCTTCCGCTACTGCCTTTCTCTGGGATTTACCGTTACCGTGAAACAGCCCAGAAGAAAGAAGGGAGAAACAACATGGGGCGATAATAAAAAAAGGTGTTGTGTTATGAACCGACGATGACTCTCTGGGAAGATCCGTGAAGCCTATTTATTTTTTATTTATTCCCCCCCTCCTCCCGTTCCCTTGTGTCCATCTTTTGTTGTTTTATTTTTTGAATATTCTGCCCCCCTTGCTACTTCGGGAGGTTGTTTTTTAAAAGGAAAAGGATACGTTACAAGAGGACTGAAGGATGGACCAAGCCGGCATCCTGAGAAAGTTTATCCAGAGGGTGAAGGCCATGAGCGAGGGGGACGAGGAGAGGGGAGAGGACAACTTCGGCAGCGACTTTATGGTGGGTTACAATTACATGAGCTTACCTAGCCTCCTTCACCTCTATATATCTCAAACCAAACCTCCCTCCCCCATAATGTCCACATTTTCCTCCACACGTACCCTCAATATCCCACCCCCTCCCCGTTCCCTGTCTCCCCCAGGAGGTGAGGCAGGGGCGGCCACACTGCTCTCTTCCTTTTCCTCCCATTTCCAGTCTTTACATGGCGGCCTAGCATTGTCTCCCAAACCACAGACCACCGGCTCCTGTTTCTTTATAATGCAACAGAGACAACAGCTAACCAACACACATTCACCCTCCAACCCCTGGGCTCATTTTATACATTGCTTTGTTGGATAGCTTAGCCTATCAGTGAATGCTGCCCTAAAGTGTTATTGTGGCTTATGTCTGATAGCCATGCCTGACTGTTAAGATACAGTGCATGATTCATTGTCCTCACTAAGCAGGATGTATTATCCCTTATGGTGCGTCCTGTGGACAGTTTTGTTATGGTCTTTTCTCTATGAAATAAGTTGGGTATGATTGCTCAAAGTAGTAGTTTTGAGCAGATATGTACTGCAGTTGTAGACAAATCCACCTAAAGCCTGTTAAACCAACGTTTGTGAAATATAGTCTTGCCAGTGTATTACACTCATTGATAAAATGATGTGCAACGTATTAGAGATGTATTGCAATGCAATCAAATGTACTACATTCTGCAGCCTCTTAAATGACAATAAGGGTCATTCAAACTAAACTGAGTAGTCTAGCCTTTGTGAGGGGTGTTGCATTAGACTGGCTATATGTACCTACAAAAACTGGCTAATAAGTGTAAGGCGCATAGCTCAAATTATAAAGCATATTTTAAGGTATTGTGTTACTCTAGTTACACGTGGAAAGGCCCTTTTGAGGTGAAATAGAGACATTTGTTGTTAAAGTAACATTAAGTTAGCCTTATGACGACCGCTGCTGACCTGCAGTCATAAGTTTACCCACCTTGCATCACTGGATGTTGTTGTGGCCCAACTCTGACCCCCAAAGAGGGCTAGTCCCAGGCTTGTGAAATTGCTGAGATATTTGCAACATCATGTGGTCATTTTGTTTTAATGGCTGATTGATGTGAGAAAATGTTGTGCTCACTGAGGGGATTTAATTTGTGAATCTAACCTTCATTAAATGTTCAGATACAATAGGCCTTTGTTCATTTGAATTTGTTGTAGTGGCAGATTGTAGGTTTAGCTTTCCTTTATGATACATTTAATGTTTCTAGCAAGGGAAGTGTTTGTTCTCCTTGAAAAAGAGGCTAATCAGTTTCAGAACTTTTTCTTCTTTCTGCCTACAGTTGCACACACACTTCGTTCTCCTTACTTCCCTACTTCATCCAAGCTGCTTGCTGGAGCTTGCAACATTCTTTCTTGGCCCATTTCATAACATTTTGTTCTGGCTTTAAAACTACAGCTCTATAGACACCTCTGCACACTTTGGATAACAGTTACACCATTTGTCAGGACATTTGTTACATAGCATAGCAGATTCACAAGTAAGGAAGTGTGTGAATATTTGTCCATTTGTGGGCTGATAACATGACCTGTCCTGTGCTTCGAGCGAGTGTTTCATAAAACTGGGAGGAAGCGAGGGTTGCGTTAAGACCAGACCATGCAGGGCGTTGGGCTGTGAGAGGTATTGAGGAAGTGCATGTGATGAGAAAAAACAAATTATTATTTAACTTTATGCTATAGCCATTTAGTTGGAATAATTATCTAGTAGTTGTACATTTGCTTAAACTGATATTAAGCATGCATTTTTATTGGCTGACAGTTAATTTTCTAAGACTTCTTAATGTCAATTTTCCCAACAAAACATCCCGTCAGCCCCCGCTTTTTAATCAGATACCCGCTTTTCAAACTTTATGACATCACTGCTTGTCACGCCTTAACTCTTCATGTGATATCTGTTCAATTTCTTTTCAATACGTTTTATTGGCATGAAACTCAGTAATTCCCTTCTACAATGAGTTTCTGTGAGCCCTAGCGCTCATCCCTTCAGGCAGTAACATGACCATTAAACAGCTGATGTTAAGAAGTAATGTATGTGCTCCAATTAGAAGTATTTCTTAAATCTGGGTATTCACAGTAATTAAAGTGGACCTATTATGCTATATTTGAAACATATATTGTAGGGCCATACCTATATAAAACATATCTGTGAAGTTTCTTTTCAAAATACCAAACAGATCATGCATTTTAGCCATGCCTCATTTCGCTCTATTGGCTGTATTCCAGCACTGTTTTTGCAAGGCCTGATTCTGCTTTTGTGCAGATTACAGCGCCACTTACAGGCCTGGCATATGTACTACAGCGTCTCGAGTGCTTTCGAGCGGTCTCTCATTCCCCTGATAGGTGGAGAGTTGCCCATATAGGCGGAGCACCCCTTTTCTGACGTCCAAGAACAATTCAAATAATAATCAGCTCGTTGCAGCTCCGTTTTTAGAGATTTGGGTATGGAGCCTCACTGGATGAGTTCCCTGACACGACCGTGGACCACATAATCATGTATCAGATGTAAAAATAGTGCATTTTGCCATGATAGGTCCCCTTTAAGTTATTTTGTGGAGTGTAGCTTTATGGTATTTATTTTTATGGAGCTTCCAAGGATCTGGGTAGTGAATTTAAAGTAGCACCTACATTATTCCGCCTACTGAACCGGCCTGTAGACCAGAAGTGTTGTCTGATAGAGAACAGGCGGGTGTGTGTGCGCAGTGTACAGAGCACAATTTAAAATTGCTCATTCAGCCACAGGCAACATAAGTCAATGCTTAGCTGGTCGCATGCCGTCTGTAGTACCAATTTTCAAGCCTTAAGGTGAAGCTTTCAATTGGCTGGAGTCAACTCACACACCCACAAGCGCATGGGGTGTGCTCCTTTGCCACCTGAGTCACCAGAACACCCCTGACATAACACCCACTTAACTGCCTATTGTGTTTATAATAGATAGTGTTTATAACGCATAATTACAGTACTCTGCGAAGAGCAACAAGTCCGATTATTTTGCCTTGTTGGTTCTTCTTCTGCACGCTTCTGTCATGGAACAAGAAGCACTTCATTTCTGGCACGACAAATTGTCCTTTAAAAAAACAATTGCGACCATTTAGACAGTCTCTTTTATTACAGGGTCGTTGTTAATTATAAAGAATTTTTTTAAGCAACATTCCTATGGAGCGGCTTGATCCATTACAAGGCACATACTGGTGCCATGTGTTGCGATAGACATCGGAGTGTTCCATGAAGTGGGTAAGGAAGACATAATCCTGGGTGTTTTTTAGTAATCGAAATAATACCATTAGTGGATTTTAGAGATTTCAACGCTTCAGCAACTGATATCATGCACAGCTTGTAATCAGCAAAACAAACACATGATCATTTAAACCATCTGGTCTGATGATAATGGCTGTCATTCAAGGAATACAAAAGGATGAACGGTAATATGTATGTCTGAAGTGTGTCTTATAACGCAGGTTCTGCATAATTGGACATCTATGCATTCGCTGTTCACAAAACAAACAATGGCAATCTGACGTTTTTTACAAGGGTAGTTATCACCAGCCTCTGTCAACCCACGACTTTCCAAATCAGACTATTAGTTGCGCTTATGTAAGTGGAGGACCGAGGTTTTTTGTGTGTGGCAAATAGCCGTTACAGGGCATTGTTATAGGACCCATCCGAGAAGATTTTAAAAGAAGATTAAATATTTGGGAATACTTGCTCATATGCTCAAAAGAAACATATAAACCCAGAATCAGGGTCAGAAATAATGTGGCAAGGGCAACTGTGCCACCAAAACACATTTGTCTGTGTGATTGAGTGGACGTAAACACTTTTATTTGACCGAAAAACTGACAAAGTAAGATGACAGGTAAATGTATAGAAATAATACAAATAAGTGTCAGTCGATGTTAACATGAAAGGGGTTTTAACGTTAGTGGCAGGTTGTGTGTGAGAGAGAATAAATAAGCCAATATTTAAAAAAATCATAATTATTTTTGCACTCTTCCGCATAATTCCGCAAGTTCCCGCAATTCACCGCATAAAATCACATAAAAACCCTGCGATGTTTAATCGCATACACAAGGATTTAGCCCGCAGATTTTTTTTTCTGAAGGGTCTAATCTAAATAAACCATGTTGCTGACTCATAATTCGGTTTGTGAATCGCAGATCCACTCATTCTGCACAGAGTACAAACTGCTCGCTGTTGTGAAGGCAGTATTTCGCCTTCAGGTTTGTGTCACTCCTGTGGTGCACATTCATTCGCTTCTTTTTGTCCTCAATTAGGGCAAGAGAGAGAAGCAAGAGAGAGAATCAATTTAGGCGACGCTGTGGTCTTTTATGAGGGTCACGTTTGATAATGTAGTTAAATTTATTGTATATGTCTTAGAGTTTGAGCTTGAGGACATACAAAACTGCAGGGATTGGGATTGGGGACCTCTGTGTTATGGGACATCTCTGTATCCCCTAAAGGCCACATGCAGCCCTGACAGAAACCTGCTATTGACTTGTATCCAAATTCCTCACACTGTTGACACGTTTGACCTTGCAGGGTTGTCGCCCAGTTGATATGCAAACCCT
>NW_011369947.1:9405155-9430301 GCF_000735185.1 Notothenia coriiceps
CTAACCATGACAGGAAACAATTAACACAACAATAAGATTTACACTAACCAGACACAATTGGACAATTTGAGTGAGGTTGAAATGCAGTTCCCTTTCTTTTAGTTTATCATCCATCTGTCTCCTTGTGTTATCCCCCGATGATTTCCTGTATATTTTGTATATACCTTTATAATATTGTCCCAATATCTCACTATTCCCTAGTTTGTTGTGAGTCATGCCAACCTTTCTTAATATGAGTATTTTGTTGTTTTGCTTCGCGCAGATGAATGTGTGGTGGTTCACATTGAATTGGTAAGGAGGGAAGTTTCTCTGGTGCTCACCTTTATCTAAGTGTATAACCTTGACCTATCTTTGGGGTGTTATGACACTCACAAACAGTGTTAAACAATCAGCGTCCGACGCAGCGTATGTGATGTGAACAAGGAGTTTCCTATACACTTTAGAATGGGACTTTTCGTGAAGCAGAAAATATGTATCTTTTGTAATCTGACAGAAAAAGAGGAACAAAAGGCGAGCTTTTTTTTATAATTGCCTATAGCATGAGACCATTTTTTTAAGTACATTAAGTACAAAGATACAAATTATTTATACTTGATGATTGCTGAGCTTGCAAAAGTATATTTTTAATATTAGTATTTTAGCTATCTTTTTTTACCCTTTTTTAAGCCTACTTTACTGCCTGTCCGCTGACTTTGACACCCGGACAAAAAAAACTCCACCATTATCATTCTAAGTACAGGGGTGTCAAACTCAAGGCCCGGGGCCCAATCCGGCCGCGACTTCATTTGATGTGGTCCCCATAAGAGCTTGCAAGAATATAATATATTTGGTCATACGGTTCATGGCGAAGCACGTTGCCCTAAACCTACATGTCCCACAATGCATCTCAATTGAACCTTTTTTTCTCAGATTTGACTTTTTTGGCTTCAAAATAGCTTTTTTTTCCAATAGTTTTTCTCAGATTTGTATTTTTTTTCCAAATATGTCTTTTTTCTTAAATGTGCCTTTTTTAAGCTAAATGTGATGTTTCAAATGTACTTTTTTTCCCAAAAATGTTAAATTTTTTGCCTTTTTTTTGTTTTTCTAGAATGCTTTTCTTTAAATCATTTTGTGACATCTCTCACTGAAGAGACTTGCAATTATTGCCTAGACTCTGCGACCTTTCAGACGTAGTTAGATGATGAAGTTATATCCACCATCTGATCCATCTACATAATATCCAATGCCAGAGGCAAATTGTAATATGAAGGTAGTCCATTATATGTTTATATATTACTCCTTAAATATATGTATTTTTATACAGTCTTAAAGTTACAACTGGCCCTTTGAGTGCAACC
Organism: Notothenia coriiceps; assembly: GCF_000735185.1. Classification (NCBI taxonomy): domain Eukaryota; kingdom Metazoa; phylum Chordata; class Actinopteri; order Perciformes; family Nototheniidae; genus Notothenia; species Notothenia coriiceps. The sequence continues at coordinate 9,406,493 of NW_011369947.1, forward strand.
GTAATGCTGATGTGGCCCGTGATGAAATTGAGTTTGACCCCCCTGATCTAATAGATAGAAAAAGCAATTGTGACCAAAAAGTTACATTTGTATTCGCAAAATAATTGTTTTATATAATAATAAAAAATGGTGAATCAATACAATATTGCCACGCGAAATATGGCAATACAATGCTTTAAATATGCCCCACTCTTAATCGTAATAGGAAAGTAAATTACAGTTTTTATTTAAGTGAAAGGCTACATTCTTGTCAGTTGTTGTTAGTTATTTATGCCTGTGTGATGTTTACCCCTGCAATCCACTGATGGTGATGTACAGATGGGGATTGTAAATAATCAGCCTGTGCTCAGTTGAACCCTTTACTACTGACATAGATTAGTGTGGACGGTTTGGTGCTGCCATACATCACTAAACTAATGTTGGCTGAACACCTGCTGAGCACTGCAGTTAGAAGTAGTAGTACATTGTACAATACTATATACAATACGTGCTGGGTAATATTTTCAGATAAACCTGAGTAATCTTTGGTGGGTGGTTTGTCCAAACAGTGAATGTATGATGCCAGATCTCAGCCTGTTTTTGCACGTGGGCACGGCGTGACACAATGTGCTGCATAATAACTGGATTGAGGGCTTTAAGCTATGATGGCAGCTCCTCGTTAAGAGACGGAAAGTCAGAGGTGAGGCTTTTATCCTTGCATAAACCTCCAGTACCTGAGCTGCAACACAACGATAATTAAACTGTTGACAAGCTAAAGCGAAATGACTGTTCTGTTATCCAAAGTAAATTTTTCAAAACGGGCCGCAGGTAAACATTTCAGAAAAACTATTATTATTCACTTAGAAGAGATGCTGTTGGAAAGGTGTTAATAGTTCATTTTCTGATCTGTTTGATTAAGAGGCACTACAAACAGCTGCTGCAGTGCCAATTTTAAACAGGGTCGTAATCAACATATTGAACTGTTCAACACTAAAACACTTCACCTTCTGTCATGAGCCATTCCCCTCTCATTTCCTGCTTCAGTGAATAAGCGGATATCTAAAATACACACGTGGGTATAATCTAAGGCACAATGCCCCTTGAGGAAACAACATTTCAACTTGAAAAAACACTACTTCTAAGATCTCCTACAAGTAAACAAACACCATAAATGTCGTCGTCTGACATATTGAGGAGAAGCAAGAATCAGAAAGAAGTTGAATCTGGTTTGCTTTCTGTCCGGAATACTGCTCAAAATATGATATAAACTGAGATTGAAGACGAATAATGACTCTATTTTGAGACTTCGGGTCGGATAAACATCTATATTTATGGATCCCACTGAGACTGACACTGAGGGTCCTCTTTCCCCGCTGGTGGACGTCATCTCATCTGCATCTAATACTTTCTTATTTGCCTGCTAAATCATTTTGCAGCTAAAGCGTCAGCTTAAGCACATTTTCAGCATGCAAGCTGTAATTTAAATCTCAGAAATGTATCTGCAATTCAAGAGCAACCATCCTGAAACCATCTATGTTTACTGTCATCCACAAGTGCTCTTCTAACAGAGCAGAGAAAATACATTTTCCTTAAAAGCATTTAATATGGTTGATCATCTTGTCATTGTCTCACCCTTATTTGTGTTTACTTTGACGTGAAGCTGCTCACTCGATAAGTACATAACACCCCCGCCCTCAATCCGAAAGGGTCCAATAAACACCCATGTATATTTTCTTCCGTTCAGCCTTGGATTAATTATTCTAGCTTAAGCCTAGAAGTGCTCACGAATTGCTTTAGTGAACTGTGGTTCAGGAGGTAGACCTGTAGTCCACCCATTGGAAGGTCGCTGGTTCAATCCCCATCCCCTGCAGTCAACATGTCAATGTGTCTGTAGGCATTAGGCAAGACACTTAACCTAATTGCTCCTGATGGCCAACCGTTTGTAGCGGTGTGAATGTCAGTCACCCTAAGCAGATGGCGTCTTGTAAGGCAGCCTCTGTATGAATTAATGTGAATAGGTGAATGATGTCTTATCATATCTTTTTGGTAAACGCGCTACAAGTACTACAAAGCTTGAACTACACCTGGCATTAATGGAAAGTAGTGATTAAAGGTTAGGGACTAAAAACACTGCTATGGTTCTTTGGCTGTGTTTTTTATAGATTGTGCTGTCACAACAGCCTCTGATTGGTAGAGAGGGGGAACGTGATCACTCACCTACTACGACAGGCAGCACCTTCATAGCTTTCCTCTCCCTGCAGTTGATCTTGGCTCTCTTCTTGCGGTGCACCTGGCTGTAGGTCACCGTGGGCACCGAGTTCTCTCTGTACTGCCGGGGATAAGGGATCTCCTGCTGCATGAAGTCGCCCGTGTCGTCCAACCGAGACTGGGCCAAGTCCCTCTCGATGATCCTGGGCAGAGGCATGGGCAGAGGTCCGGGGATGGTGCCTGTGAGCGGCGGGAGGGCGGTGGCCACGGCCGCATGCTGCAGTCTCCTGCAAGCCTCTATGCTGCTGCGGAGCTTGACCTTACGAGTCACCTCCCAGTGTCGTAACCCACGGAAAACCCCGAAGTAGAGCAGGACCATGATGGGGCAGGGGACGAAGAAGGAGCAGACGGAGGAGTAAATCACATAGTTGTTGTCCTCCAGTTTGCACTCGCTAGGGTCGCGGTCCGGTACGTTGTTGATGCCAAAGATGACGGGCGAGGCCACAGCCAGGGCCAGCAGCCACGTGGCCGACAGCAGCACGATCTGACGGTGGTCCACATGTTTACGGTTGTAGTTTAGTGGGATGGACACGGCAATGAACCTGTGAAACAAATGAGCAAGGGTCAAAAACAAGACTAATTAAACACCTAATAAATCTTTCTTTCTCAATCTTTAAATTACTTAGTCAAACAGTGATTACAAATCCATTCAAAGGTCTAATATTTGTTTTATTATATAACATGATTCCTGGGGTTTCTAATGTGTAATGTTGTACATCTTCCCTCACTTACTAAACAGACCATTTAGACCAGATACCCCCCAAAAAAGGTCAAAACAATTCTGAACTTCAAATACATTTCCTTCAATTTACTCATACTGTCCCCATTTTATCGAAGCAGTTACATAAAAAATGAAATAAGAAACAGATACACAAGGGCATCCCTGTAACTCAAGATATCAAGGCAGTTTTTTTTAATTCCTGCGTTTTACAGGTTTTCACGAGTTAAATGTAAATTAGCCATATGCCATGCAGAGACCTTTTGCAGCTCCCATCTGCTTTGTTTCTATAAACCATCCATCCACCCATCTTCTCCCGCTTATCCGTAAACGCTGAGTTTTATTCTATCTTCAGAATTAGAGGCTAACTCAGCTAAAACACTAATTGTGTAATAAACTACAATGCAGAGTCCGCACTCCCTGTTTGTATTACTTTTTGTTCTACTGCTATCAAATCTCAATGAGCAACTCTGTATCAGGAAAGATTGGTAAACCTGTTGTCACGATCTGTCTGTGTTGTGTTTTGTCTTGTCTAGATCTGTCTTTGGTTTTCTGTCTGCATTGTGTTTTGTCTTGTTTAGATCTGTCTTTGGTTTCCTGTCTGTGTGTGTTCCCTCCTACCTGTTCCCTCCTACCTGTTTTTCTTGATTGTGTTCACTTTCTATTATCTCTGTTTTTGTTCTTCTCCAAGGACTGAGTGAAGTATCTGTCTGTTTAGCTGATAAACGCTCCACTATATCATCAAGCTAGTTTTAAAATGAGTCAGTCACCTGAAACCAACACAATGAGCTGAACGTTGCTGCTTTAACATTTTGAAAACGTGGTTCCTTTTTTTAAATGAGAGACAACGTTTTCCTAAAAATAATTCTGAGAAGCTTTTAAAAAGAGATGACACGTTTTGAGTATCACATTTGAAGCAGCCACTGGCGGAACAATTATTAGACCTCAGGCTGCTCCCAACAGTTTTTATACAAATCTGTATATAAAATAAGGCCAATATATAACACATTGAATTTGTTTAAATCTTCATTCTTTGTTCTGGTTTGAGCTACAGTAAACTGGCAATTGTCAGCATTTGTTCTGCATGTCATACTCAGCTGTTGTAATCACTAATAGCAGTGTTTTATTAATCCTTTCTTAAAGTTTGAGGACATTTTGTTTTCTCCCTTCTACAGATTCCGGAAAATGGCAGCTCTTAAGTTGTTAAAAATAGAAATGGATGATAGAATCGCCTCCATCACTACACCTTTATTGTTTATGTGAATTTTAATTAAAACTAATGGACTGCTCACGCCTTCTTCAAAGCACTCAACATAAATTCAGTGTAGGAGCAGAACACTTCTCTCCCATTATGATCGAGTGTCGTGAACACTTCACTACAGCTTTCCATGATTTTAAATTGTAGTCTTTACAACACGAAAACATGAAAGGTGTTGTCTGATTGGTTAAGGCAGTGGTTTTCAAACTGTGGGGCGAAACCCCTGGTGGGTCGCGGAGGTACTGCATGGGGGGGCGCAGGAAGATTTTTTTATTTTATTATTTTTCTCCTTTTAGCTTTGTGAAGCACCTTGAGATGACGTTGTTTTTAAAGTGCGCTATATAAATCAAATGTATTATTATTATTATTATTATTATTATTATTCAATTGTAAACAAACACTGCTCGAAAATATCTCAGTGGTCAGAGAGCTGTGGGCATAATGCTGCCTTTTGCAACATCCTACTTGTGTGAGATAGGCTTTTCTGCTGTTGCTGCCATCAAAACGAAATACAGATCAAAGCTGAACATTGAGAATGAACTGAGAGTGGCAGTCTCAAAACAACAGCCCCGGTTTGAGAAGATCTGCAAGGGAAAGCAAGCACACACAAGTAATTGATGAATAGAAATGGTAAAGTGATGTGATCGTTTGCAATCTGCAGTAGAAATAGTAGTTAATTAATATATTTTCCTTAAAGAAATTTGAATTTAAAAATCTACTACTCAGGGAAGAAGGCCAACCAGTTTTAATTGGGCCAAATTAATTCACAGTATCTATTACAAGCACTTTTGTTCATGTGTAATCCATAATAAAATATAAAATTATAGTTGTATCTTTGTATCTTATTATTATTAGCAGAGAAAATGTAATGTTTTTACAACAATATACAATTAATCCTACCAATATAGATGGGAACCGGGTTGGGGGGTCCCGAAAATATTTCCAATTACCCAAGGGGGGCCCGACTGAAAAAGTTTGGGAACCACTGGGTTAAGGGATACAAATTGAGTCTTTTTTCTAAATGCATACATATGAATCATCCCCATCCCCTAAGCAGTTTCCTTATTCCACTAAACAAACTGAAGATCTCTGTCATGTAAATGCAGATATGGTTACTTCATCGGACCAGACACACACATACCTGTCCACGCTGATGGCACAGAGGTTGAAAATGGACGCGGTGCACAGCATCACATCCATGGTCATCAGGCTGTCACACACCAGCATGTTCAAGGACCAAACTCCACCCTGAAACTACACACACACACACACACACACACACACACACACACACACACACACACACACACACACACACACACACACACACACACACACACACACACACAGAGAGAAAGAAACACACAAACACACACACCGATTAGCTGCCCTAAATCTGAGAGTAAATATGTTTAATCCTCTTGCACCAGCGCAGCTCAATGTTGCGACAAACATTCCTCCTGTCGAACACGTTGCCCTCGCCTGACTTCTCTTCAGGAGAACATTAAAAGTGTAAACTTTCACACTGACTTCTTCTAAACCCAGTGAGGACATGCCGAAAAACCGTGACACTCGGTAGATTAGCTGGCTGCGGCCACTGTCAAAGGTAACATGATCACAAGTACAGCTAATTAAGGAGGACTTAAGTTGGAAGCCTCAACGGGGTGACTCTGAGCCACACAGCTATTAAGGAAGACAGGCAGGTGGTGTTTAATACTTTAATGAGGGCTAGATGACTTGAAATATAATGATTCATGGATCCTGCCTCTCCTAATAACATGCCAACCCTACCGATTTGGGCGGTAGTCTACCGCTTTTGACATGTTCCTACCGCCTACCGACTTAGCTGGCTTTCCCTACCGATTTTCAATCTTCCCAAACTATAACAAATAAAAATGACACTCCATAGACACTGGACTCGACTTTTGGTGGACACCGTTTGCAGCGTGATATCATCATACAAACAGTAGTCCTCTGTGTTTCTGAAAGAGAAACAACGTGCAGACCGGGACGAGGCATTTGAGTCCTGCAGGATTTTCCCCGTTAATATCAGTGTCTTGAAAACACATGTTGGCGACTGAAAGACATCCAGTGACTTGACCTACAGAAGTCATCCCAGCCAAATAATCAGTATACGTATAGCTACAACTGCAAGTCATGCAGTTTCTCAACCTCTGTCTAATATTCTTTCACCACACATGTAAAAGTACACAGGAATGAGGCTAATCATTGCTTTTCATGTGGTATACCTGAGTGCCCTTGGACTTTTAAGAACTTTAAGTCTTTCAAGTCTCATATGTTCTCTCCAACATCGCAAGGCAAAAATTGTGCCAATTGAGGATTGGGCTGGGCGATATGGTCTCTAAATGATATCGCGATATTTACTGACTATATCGCGATATACGATATATATCGCGATATTCTGAAATGTCCTCTAAAAAAAAAAAAATTTTTTTATTTAACCCCTTGATGTTTACAGTCACGCCAGTATGATGATTTTAGTAGTCCCTGCAACATATGTCTGCATTAAAAAAAATCGACTAATAATGAAGAAAATTAACACATTTGTTGCAATAGTAATTTATGCACTAACTCCATTACTACTTGTACTACAACATTTGAATCATCAGTTCTTCCTCATTTTCCTCAATTGTTCATATTTGGTTTATGAAAATAATGATATTGTGGTCATTGTTCAAAAATGTCTGCTATTATTATGAGTAGTATTATTATTATTAGTATAATGCGCTTTCTGTCTTCCTGTCATTATCAGGAATTAGACATGTAATGGCTATGTATTAGATTAGATTAGAACCTTCATTCTCCTAAACTGCTGGGACTTTTCCCTATAGCCAATACCTTTTATATTTTCTACTCTTCACTTACATGTCAGCATAGGTCGGCATTGATGTACAGAGCCGACAGAAGACCTTGTTTATATTGGCATCATATTGAGAGGTGCAGTGACGCGTCCTAAAACCAGGAAGTAAGCTGCTGGTTCCCTCGNAATCTTCTCTCCCCTTCTAGCTGATTTGAAGGATATAGAAGAGTTGGGATTTGCAACTGAGGATGGTACCAGTCTGAAAGGAGCATTGATAGCCATATCAGGGGACAATCTTGCTTCACATTGTATCGGAGGATTCACTTAGAATTTTAGCAGAAGCAACTACTTCTGCCGTTACTGCTTGATAGACAGGGACATGTTTAAAAAACAACCTGAATGTTGAGCAAGTCAGTGATAAGCAACCTCTAGCTATAACTGTTGTTATTGTTGTTATTGTATTGTTGAATACAAGTTTTGAGAAATAATTTTAATGTAAAAAAAAATGCTGCTGCAGTGTTTTGAAGATGTTTACTGAAATATATTTTATGTAAAAAGTTTAACTGAAGATTGCTGTTCTGTGTACTCCCTGGGCATTAAGAAAAATGTTAATTCATTTTTTATATTTTTGATGCAATCCTACTGTTCTAAATGCTAAATGTTCAAGAACATATATTAACTGTGACTGTGTTGAAAACAGTGTTAACTATTTTAATGTGAGTTTGGAATAAAATTAATTCTTTATAAAGAACCTTTTGATTTGAATTCAATGTTATTCTGAAGTGCAGTAAATAATCAATACAGTAGTATAGTAATATTGCAGTAGAATATAATAAAATACAGTAATGGGCAACATTAGAATTACAGTAAAATACTGTTTTGTAGTACGACAGTAGAAATGGGCTACATTACAACACAAATTAAAATTACAGTAAAATACTGTTTTGTAGTAATACAGTAGTGTCCTATATGCTGTAAAATGGATTACAGTAGTTTATTGTAATTAGGAAATAAAGTACATTACTGGCCACTGAGGTGCCAGTAATGTACTGTAAATACACAATGCAAAGACTTAGAGTGCAGCGTTTTCCCTGTCCTTAATTAATCCCGATTTAAGAAAGTGAGGGAGGAAGCTGTAGTGAATGCTCTTTTCTATTTTGTGCCATGATGAACTGGCTTTAGAGAGGGTTATGTGAGTAATTTCCCCTGATTAGTCCAAGCATTGATTGTTTTTAATGTAAGGACATCTCAAATGTTTCCTTGAGAATTGGGGAAATGATTTGACCCTTCTCTATGTAAATGTAATTCATATGTAAGGGACCCCCTGCCCACTGAAACACCCACACTGAAAGAGACACAACGTAACAGTCAGTGTCTTGTTGTTTGTGCGTGACTTTGTTCTGAGTGCTTCTGTTATTATTTTGCATGTCTTTGTGGTGATTATGGCTGTTTGTCATAATATTGCATCTCATTGCAGCTTCTAGTGGTTTTAAATGTATCTTTCACATCATTTTGCTGCTATTTGAGGTAGTTTTTGCACATTTTGGTGTTCAATATTTCATCATGTTTGCATCTTTGTAGTTGTCATTTGACGTGTTTTTTTTATGATTTTGGTGTCATTTTGCTGTTTTTATGTGTGTCTCTTTGCAATTCTAGGTTGTCCTTTTGCATGTTTTAGTGGTCATTTGGTGTCTCTTCATGGTCATTTTGCTTTGTTGGTCTTTGTAGTAGTTTTGCTAATCTAGTCTAGTTGCATGTCTTTTGTATTTTCACTGATATTCTGCAGAACTCTCAGCTGCTGTTGGTTGACAAACTAGGGCTGCACTTTATTTATTTGCCACTTAAGGTGAAGGCTGTCTAAAGTTCCCTACCACAGTCGACTCTCACTACCCAGATATCATCAACACACATCCTGATAATAAGGACCCCGTTCCCCCTTGTGCCCCCTGCGCACCTCCGGTAATCCACCTGCAGGTCGGGGCTTACCTCTGCGTAAACGAAGAGCGGCAGAACCAGCACCGCCAGCAGCAGGTCTGCGAACGCCAAACTGACTATGAAGTAGTTTGTTGTGGTTTTTAAAGCCTTTTCAAGGAACACGCTGAGGCACACAAGCACATTTCCGCCAGTGATGATCACTATCAGCAAGATCCCGAATATCAGCGCAGGGAAGTTGAGGTGAGTGATCCGCCCCGCCGGCTGCGTGCCGTTGTTAAAATCCGTGGAGATGTCCGACATGGTCCCAGACTGACGGGCTCCTTGTCCGACAGAGAACGACTCTCACCGGGGTAGTTTTCATCTATGAGCCGTATCCTGCAGCCGTGATACATGTAGGGCGGTATAGGTTAAGTAACAAGTGCGTTTTCTTCCTGTGGGGACGCTAATTTTACGCTCTGCTCTCCAAACGCGAAGCCAAGGTGCGCACAGTATCCAGGTCCTGCTTTACTCTGTTTATCCAGACCCATTTCACACTTTCTCTCAAATATACCTCGAAGGAAGCGGCCAGGCTGCTGTAGCATTCTGTGGATCAGTTTTCCTGCCGTCCTCTCAGCCCACTCCTAGAGGAATAAGTTAGCCGAGTGGACGAATCAGAAGGCAACAGCTTAAATCCATCCGCTCAAATCTTTTTATTGAAGCTCTGCTGCTCGCTTTGTTGAACAGTCACAGCAGGAGGTACAATCAGCCTTTTGACCAGCACAACAAAATGATATTTGTGTTGAATAAAGTATGTCAAGTCACCCTGCACATTCACTGCTTAAACTTGTAGTTGCAGGTGAAACACCAGTCTGTTGGATAAAACGGGATGAACATTTTATTTGTATACCTCAGGATTCAACATGAGCATATTTAATGTAAATAATTCTACACATCGAGTGCATTGAATTATTTAGAATCTGTACTTTAACCTACATCGTTATCCAAAACAAAGAGAGACATTCATTTTTTAACCTGAATGTGTCAAACATATTTTACTTAAATACACAAAACACTTTATTGTAAGTAAAAGTTATACATTCAAATTTTACCAAATTAAAAGTAGAAAAAGTATTCTTACCAAAATGTACTTTGACAACCAAAAGTTCTCATCATGCAGAATGGCCCATTTATTTAATATATAATACTACTGTATAATTTATGTTATTGGATTATATTTAGAGATGCATTGTGTTCCTAACTTTCATTTTGACGTTTACAATGGTGGAGCTCATTTTTATTATTTATATACCACAGGGTAACTTAATCTATGATAATACATCCTAATATATTTCTTTATAATATAATATTTAATTCTGCAAAGTTTCTGTGGAAGTCAACACTGCATTATTTAGTAGAAGAATAAAGCAACCTGAAATGGAAACACTGAAAAAACTGAAACCTTGACTTTAATTAAATGTATCATGTCAACAGATTTCAAATGACTGTATTAGGTTAGTTGAAAGCAATAATAATAATTGGACCTATTTAAACTTAACATTTTTGTTTTCATCTAACCTAATACACTTATGTGAAGTCTGTTGAAATAATACATGTAATTAAAGTCAACGTTTCAAGTAAATTGTGGGCCTCCTTTAGTACAGAACATAATAAATGGACATCTCCATCCCTGATATTCAGATATGTTTGCAATCCCACAAAGTACTTAATTAAGTATCAACAACTCCAATCGGAGGGGAAACATGTTTAAAGTGAGACCACGTATTAACCAAAGTTGCATATTCATTTAAATGTATTATATGTTTGAATATAAACTCTAAATCTGCAAAGTAACCAGAAACATAACTGCGTCAGTATTATTGGAAAGTTGAATTTTAAGTACAAGCTACTGATAAGTGCAGTACTTGAATAACTGTTTTACGTTTCTCTCCAAAAGATGATCTATGTTTCTCCATGTTGCCAATGCAGTGATGTCGGTCTGTTTAAGAATACAGTTCTTAGAGTATAGAAGTTTACCTCGACTGCCTTCAGTATTTTTTAAATCTCTGCTTCTAGAGGGGGGAGGGTGTTGCAGGTCTCTGCGGGGGAACATGCAGCAGTAGAAAGATGTTGATTTGATCAGCAGTGTGAGCAGTCGTTCAGCTACTGAGTCGGCAGAGGGGGCCGGTCTGCGAGCTGACGGAGCTCCAGGAGGATTTCAATTACAATATTAAAAAATAGATGTGATTCAAACAAAGTAATCCTGTGGGTAATGTACGTTTGTATTGCATAGTATACTGCTGCTCCTGATACTATAACTACGGCTGCAAATATTACACTACTGCTATTTGACTAGTACCTCTGCAACTATTTATACTACCTTGTGCTGCAGCCTCTACAGCTATTCAACTTTATTTCACCACTACTACTGGGCCATTACAATCTCAGTTCATCAATCATCTGTTTTAAAAGAATACAACAAAAATGTAACATTCTCTTAACCAATGTATTATCGTAGTCATTTTGCATATACAGGACTGTCTCAGAAAATTAGAATATTGTGATAAAGTTCTTTATTTTCTGTAATGCAATTAAAAAAACAAAAATGTCATACATTCTGGATTCATTACAAATCAACTGAAATATTGCAAGCCTTTTATTATTTTAATATTGCTGATTATGGCATACAGCTTAAGAAAACTCAAATATCCTATCTCTAAATATTAGAATATCATGAAAATCATGATATTCTAATATTTAGAGATAGGATATTTGAGTTTTCTTAAGCTGTATGCCATAATCAGCAATATTAAAATAATAAAAGGCTTGCAATATTTNGTGTGTGTGTGTGTGTGTGTGTGTGTGTGTGTGTGTGTGTAGGGTCTGAGGTTTTTAGCTTGTAGCCGAACTGGAGCTGAAGTCCAGTCCTGCAGCCAATAACAACAACTCCTGACTCAAGCATGCACACCCATTCACACACAAACACAGACTTTGGTTAAACACATTTGCACTCAGAGAGGTGACAAGTGAGAAAATGATTTTCATTTGGACAGACATTCATTTTGAAAATATTTGAAGAAAAAGTCACTTAATCCGGGGTGACAGAATGACGGTGTCCTTGAAATAATTTTGTCAGCGTTTATTGTTGGAAAGTATGTGTGTTTTGGGCTGTGTGAGTCAGTGTGTAGCAATGAACGTGTGTGAGGCCTTAAAGCTTTCCTGTCGGTATGTAAGGACATTAGCAGTTTCATTGTTTTCCCCCTTTTCTTAATCCTCTCTCTCTCTGTTATAAGCTTCAATTTGGAGCCAGCAATGAAAGAGACTTGGCTTTATATCTGCTGAAATTGTTTGTGCACACACATATATATAATGTATGTGTATGGGTGTGTGTGTGTGTGTGTGTGTGTGTGTGTGTGTGTGTGTGTGTGTGTGTGTGTGTGTGTGTGTGTGTGTGTGTGTGTGTGTGTGTGTGTGTGTGTAATGCGAGCCTCTCTGTGACACAGCAGTTGGCAGATAGAGGGGACTAAGTTACCAAGCTCCCTTGGGGCATCCACATTGTAGAGGGCTGTCTGGGGCACCGCAGTGGTATGTATAGGTGTGTGTGTGTGTGTGTGTGTGTGTGTGTGTGTGCGTGCGTGCGTGCGTGCGTGCGTGCGTGCGTGCGTGCGTGCGTGCGTGTGTGTGTGTGTATGTGTGTGTATACATCCCCTGGTAAGGAAACATGATGGTTCAGGGATGACAGGAAAGGAGGATGACAGCCTGAGGCAGAGAAGGATGTGAAATAAATGTCGGGGCAATGCATGAATTAGACAGATTCGAAAAACATGAGCTAATGAATACTAATGTTGCTTTGCCTCTGCTGGATGTGTAAAAATAGGCAACTGTTTGATAACCTTTACAATTAAAATATGGGTGATGATTTAAAAAAAAAGACGTCTTTCAATTTATTGAATAATCTGTATCTTTTGATAATATATATTTATTTTTAATAAAAGTACCGTATATTTGACTGGAAGTGCTGCATGAGATGATACTGAGTGTGCCTTGATGTTAAAGGCTAAACACAGGAGCAGCTGTTGGATGTGACCAAACAGATGGCACAGGTACAATACACACACACACACACACACACACACACACACACACACACACACACACACACACACACACACACACACACACACACACACACCCACACACACACACACACACACACACACACACACACACACACACACACACACACACACACACACACACACACACACACACACACACACAAAAACACATTGACACACAAGTGGTTTGTTAAAGTGTATGGAGGGAATGCTGTGGTCACACCTGGGAATGCTCTTTTTGCTAACCTGCCTAATGTTTTCGCTCCCTCCATCAAAGTAACAAATAACATTCACTTAACGTATGTTTACTTCTCCTTTTAAGCAGGCTTAAAGTAGGATATTGCAGCTTTTGATGGGATTAAAAAGATGTTGATTTACTCAACTGGCATTAAACCAATCAAAAATCTTTAAAAACTGCAAAACAAACAAAAAATATTTAGAACACATAATGCACATATGATAACACATTTCTTTAAATTATTATTTAAACTTAAATGTGACACATTTTCACTTGTCTTAACACTTAAAATCGCTCAAATTCGGCCAAAGGTATCGCAAATTTAATTTGAATTTTATTAAAATCGGCAAAATAAAAATGTTAGTTTCTATCAAATACCCTTATTCAATTATCAGGAAGTGTTCATCAACTTAAGCAGTAATGTAGCCAATTGTCTATTTAAAAACTGTATTTGTACCAATTGTTGTACACAGATCTGGAGTGGTAATGATTTTTTTCTCTAACTGTTTAAAACAAAGCCATCAAGCATAATTCCCAACATTTCTAATTATTCCTTTAATTTTTTTTTGTGCTTCCCTATACCTTTTATAATCACAGCTTAAGTCTCAAACCTCTATTCCTCTTAATTGGAATATACCTTTATTGGTAACACTATATAGTGTCTATCAAGAGTAGCCTACTATGTAATAAATGTCCCCCCTCCAGGGGCAAAGCCAGCACTGGAGAGATTATAATGTAATACACACACACACACACACACACACACACACACACACACACACACACACACACACACACACACACACACACACACACACACACACACACACACACACACACACGGCTAGACAGTTTAACACAGTGGGCTGCTGTCACATTGTGTAAAATGCACATAGCCTCACAGTGTGAATTTTAATTCTGATTTGATTGGAATTAAAGTGGTTTTAAGCCAGAGTTAATGGGTTTAGACTGGCTCTAATCCTGGTTTAATGAAGGCCTTGGTGGGCTTCTTTCCCCTTTCATCATCCTGGACTTCAGCCCATCATAATCCAAATGGTGAATTAATCAACCACTTTGTGGAAAATGTAAGATGTGTGTGTAGTGTGTACTGTGCGTGTTTCAGTTTAATAAGGTCGTCTAAGTGAATTTTGGGAAAGATCTGTTCTGTACTTGGCGGATACTGGGTCCCTCTTGACTTTCCTGTCCAGTCGTGTGTGTGTGTGTGTGTGTGTGTGTGTGTGTGAGAGAGCATTTTTTCATCGTGCACACTTGGGTGCATGCTCGCTCCCTCACTCCCCATCCCTATGTAACTGGAGCCAGCCCTCCCCTGTCAAAAATAAAAATCATTTGTCCGCTGCACGAGTGTATCCATTAAAAATGCATGGTGGAGGGAGCTGGGGGCCGCTGGGGAAGAAAACTGATACCTGGCTCTCCGGAAGGGCATCAGAGTACCAAGGTGGACAAATGGCATCTAGAGAGAAAGAACGGGATGGAGGGTGAGGGTGAAGTGAATGGTTGAGTAGGCGGTGTTTTTCCCTCAGACAGCACACTCTCAAAACGCTGATATCAACTTGTGCGGTCTTCCTTCTTGTTCTCATTGAACCTTATGTATGTATTTAAAACCTAAGGATCATGTACACTGTGTGCATTTCTCAAACCTAGCGCTGTAGCTAGTCTGCATTTGTAATTAGTTCATGGAGTAGAAAGTTGTGCAGAAAAATGTGCTCCTTCGAAATTGCTGATCTTTGACATGGCTGTGTGTAGCTAGCATGTTCGTTAGCTCAGGCGCTAGTAGTAGGTTTATTCCAAAAAACATTTGCGCAATTGTCTTTTTATTGAATGCACCCTTGCCTTCACTCTCCTTAAAACAAATTATACACTTTTTTTTATGTCACCACATTTTGCTGTTTTGAATGCAGTTGCGACAGAGCCAGAAGCAAAAATATTTTCTGATGACACAGCAATAATAGTGAGAGAAAACAAAGCAGATTTTTACTGCCCAAACTCTTCAATAACAAATCAATTATCCATAAAGGAAGGGATCACTTAACTATGCCCATGAAAAAGGGCAGTAGGCTTATGTGATGAATTTGAATGCATTGCTATAGGCTAGTTTATGTTTTTCTTATTACTGTAAAATCAGTTGTGCGTTTGTCAATCCTTTTAGATTAACTTTATGGTGTTTTCTTTGTAGAATGTACTAATGTAGTATTTTCACAAGATAAAGGTTCTGTTTAAGTGAATTGCATCTATACTTTCCTCACAGCGACCTCTTAAAGCTTTCATTGTAAGAAAAGTGCTGTTGCGTCACTTCATTCACCAGATTAATCTGTCAAAACACAGGTGTATGTGTGTGACTGTTGGTTAGTCCGAGAGTGTTGAGATTAGGGATTTTTCATGGTGTCAAACTTGTAGCCTTGCATGTTAAACTCATTAAGAAATCAGAAAATAGCGTTACTGTCCAATATGTCATTGAATTCTTACAGTCACACATTTGTATTGATGTGATTGAGATTTAAGAACAGTTTGTCTCTTCTCACATATTCTCAACTTTCTTTCTATGATGCTAATGCTTTCTATATTCCACGTGAACCTCTCTATTCCTTTCTTTTGGGACTCACTGTTTTCTTTTCCTGGTCTTGTCCATCTGCTTCATATAACACTGGGGCAGTCTGATCTGGTTTGCAGAAACCCCCTCAGAAAAATCTGACATTTATTCACGTACAAGTAAAGTAGTCTATTTTTTTTTCTCCAACAAAATAACCCCACTAAGAAAAAATGTCCCGGCCCTGGTTCAATAGGGTGGTCGAATCTGGACCCAATTAAAAGGAGGACCCCCTACATTTCCTTCACACCCAGCTTGAGGAAGACCCCAGATTAGAGGAATATTTTCCTTATTGCCGACTTTACTTTTTGCGGAATTCCTTGGGAAAATAATTGAGCCCATGTGTGCTCGGTATTCCCCTTTTTGGAAGAGTATGGATAAAAATGGCGTTGTTGCAGCCATCAGGGCGGGCACATTTTTTACAAATCTATTTTTCCCTTTCCTCTTTTTCTTCATCTGGCTTTTTAACCTCAATCCTTGGAGCGTTGTTTGGAGTTAATAGAAAAGGACTTCTTTTTTTTAAGTCAGATTTCCATGTTGGAAGATGTGGAAGCTAAATTGAGATCAAATAAAAAAAGTCACCTGTTAGTGATTTTAGCTTCTAATGAGACACACATTCACTAGTTCACATGTGCACACACAAAGTCACACTCGCACACATTCACCAACTTGATTAGCACTAAAGCAGGTGTTGGTATCAATCCCTCAGTGAAATCCTGCATATGCCTCCACACTGGCACTTGATGTTTATCCAAATACACACACACACACACACACACACACACACACACACACACACACACACACACACACACACACACACACACACACACACACACAGACTCACCAAGGATTAGCCTCGGCTTCTCATAAACTCTGTGACTCAACAGTGAGAGCTTGTGTTCTGCTCCCCTATGCAGTGACCCATCATCCTCCTGCTCCCTCTGGCTTTGTGAGTGCTCTGCTCTAACCGCGAATGAATAGCCACTTGTTCAATAAACCCGGGACGCTGCATGGGTATCATAGTTGTCTGCACGGTATTATTCTAAGTGCTAATAATAAGAAAAAGCATCAGGACACTGTCTGTCTCTCAGCTGACCGCTCTCTACCTGTGAGTGTTCTGTGGAGGTCTGACTTTGATTCATGTCTTCCTAATTGTAATGGACCTGCATCCTCTAAAAACAACATGCCCATAATTCTTATGCACACAGACACACACATGCATGTACCCACAGAAACACACACACAGGTAATTGTGCCCACCTGGGAAAACATCATTTAGTCAGGCGCCCCTTCCTTCTACTAACACTGCCCTTACAGCATGTGTGTGTTTTTGGGTGCATGTGTGTGTGAGTTAATCATGACCTCCTTTACCCTTTGGATGCTCATTGATCCCAAATTGCATTTGACTGTGAACACTCCCTAAGCCCTAAAACCATCCAATTACAATACAGCGTTTTATAAGCTTAGCAGTTCAAGGCTATGAGTAAAATGACTTCTCCCTATTGAAAACCACATTTTTACCTTTATATTCCTTGGTTGTTTTGTCTCCTGTGGTAGACTGCAACTATACCATTTACTCAAGTATTTAAAAAAGGTACTAAGGGTACTTTCCATTTTAATGTACTATACTTTTACTCAACTTCATTTTCAATGTAAATGTTGTACTTTTGACCCTATACTACCTTTATTTTAAAGCTTTCTTTATCAGTTTATTTGCAGATTTATATCAATAATAGGCCTACACAATATTAAATAAACTAATCAATTGCTTTTTAAAAAAAAATTATTATTAAAGGCAAAGTTATCCAGCACTTAATAAGGTATTAACCATATTGACCAGCAACAACATTAATTAAAGTAATGTTGTATAATCCAATAATATCACATACAGTATATCATTCTAAGATGGGCCATTTTCTATGATGGGCACTTATACTTTTGATACTTTAAGTATATTTTGATGCTTAGACTTTTGTACTTTTACTTTTAAATTAATATTTGTACACTGGTATTGCTACTTTTACTTCAATAAAGGATTTGAGTACTTTTTCGTGCAGGTTAGAACATGTATATTAGTGATTTTATTTATTGTAACATAATCACCAAAGCCTAGGCTGACAGCCACTGTGTTAAGGTCACATTCCTTAACAGTCTGCTGAGTGTAAAGTACTTTAGGCAACATAAATCTGTGTGTGCAAGCGAGTACTTCAAGGCTTGAGACAAAAACATTTCACAGTGACATTTATTGTTCATGTGCTGTGGCTCAGGAGGAGGAGAATGGTTGAAAGCACCCTGGCAGGGATGGATAATCATCTGTCCTCTTGTCTCCTATGTGTGTGTGCATATTTACGCATCACAAGTTCTGTTCAATATGAAGAGTTGCAATGCTTCTAAGCCTCTTTCTCCATATGGCATTATTATTATTCTAAGAAATTCATATGTTTCCTCAATGTATACACTGTTAGTGTAGACAAATAGACTAAGTAGTGGTGCATCATATAAGGAGCTATTTTCATATGTATATACTGTATAAGATGTAGCTGAGTAATTTTAAAGTCCTTTTTCAACACTTTGAACAGTACAAAGACTACTGATTTATTCATCTTGGATTAAGGGCAAACATCTCAAAGAATACTATCTCAAATAACTTATAAATAACACCAAAACTACAATTATGGCTAGATACACTCATCATTAAGTGATACAATTAGTTTTGTGATTATTATCATCTTTTATGCACCTGCTGTGCTCCTTTTAACAAGCACAAACTGATGCCAACACACACACACACACACACACACACACACACACACACACACACACACACACACACACACACACACACACACACACACACACACACACACACACACACACACACAAACACACACAAGTATGAGCATGCCAATACACATGTGATCTGGGTAGGCCGTAGCTATCTTTGGCATCTCTGCTCTGGCTGGTGGCCGCTGTGCCAGGCTGCCATACCATCTGATACAAATTGACACCATCATCAGCTGTTCTCTTACCTCAGCAATGTTTTTGAATGCATGATGAGCTTGTGGTTTTTGCAACCCACTGGTGTCAAGCACTCAGTATATGTTCACAAAAACACAACTGGTGGAAAAGTCACAGCTGCAGTTTGTTGCCAAAAAGCTCACACAGGTTGAATGTCCACTTCCTGTGCTCCATTCAGTCACAGTTCCTTAATCTTCAAATATGCTGAAGTGTTGTTATTCCTCCCTCCCCTCTATTTCTTTCTCTTGCTGCTGTTGTTGACGTTTATTAAAGGGAGTCTTCGGCTGCCACCTGCTGGTTCAACTCGTAAGAAGTAGAAAAGTAAAAATGTTGTCTCCTTTTGTAGAAAGGGTTGGACATCAGTGTGCAGTCTTAAAGTTAAATATACACTTTGCATTGAAATGTTTTCCCAAAACACTGAGGGAGCTGGTAATGATGTGATTTCTTGTCGGATTCATCCATTACATTTCATCCATACTACCAGTCCTGAGCGCAGCAACTAAAAGTGATGTGTCTCATTATTGTTGTAAGGCTGCCATCTTCTGGTCAAAAATGTCTGGCCATATAATGCCAAGTCATCCTAATAAAGACTAACTTTTATTTTAAACAATTATATTCTTCTTGACAAAAAACATGGATAAAACGGAGACATGTGGGGCTCGGTTACCTTCTTACAACACAGAGTAACGGTATTAAGCTGACCTTAGTCATGAGAGCAGCAGCACGTGTTTATTCTACACAATTTGGCAGGGTCTCGGATTACACAACACAAACTGGCTAACAGATTGATAAAGAAAGACTTAGGAAAGATGCCATGCACTGCTGGTGAAATGTAAAAATGAAAAAATAGCAGACATGTCAAGTGTAAGTCATGCATTTTTTAACCATTTGCATGAACACTAGG
This sequence comes from Notothenia coriiceps, assembly GCF_000735185.1. Taxonomy (NCBI): domain Eukaryota; kingdom Metazoa; phylum Chordata; class Actinopteri; order Perciformes; family Nototheniidae; genus Notothenia; species Notothenia coriiceps. Next base: position 9,426,334 of record NW_011369947.1, read on the forward strand.
AACACCAAAGCCACCCATACAGACATGAACATATACATGCTAGAGCACCTTATTCACCAATCCTTCTACAGTTTATTAAATTGGTGATATGAACACAGCCACATAGAAGAAGAAGCACAGCAGATTTATTTAAAAATATATATATATATATACCCGAAGCTGGCAGTCAAACTCTGAAAAATGCTACTTCTAGCACTTGTTGTACTAATAGAATACTATTGGTATATCCTTACACAACACCACTACAATACAGTACAACCCTCCTCAGTGAAACATCATCTGGGCTTTTTCACATGACCTTGGAGAGCAGCCTGCTTCACATTCAGTTTATCTTTGTGCCACCTTTTACTTTTTCCAGCAGAGCTTGCCAAAAAACAACAGCTACGTATTTTGCTTATAAAAAGACGGTCCCCAAACCACATTCATTTCGACCTTTCACTGTCGAGGCATCAATAGATGGCAAAATGAGGGCCTTTTTGTTTTTGCTGGTTTTGCTGCCCTGCCTGTTCGTTTCAACCACTCTTGATGTCCCAGCAAGTGAAAGAGTGGAGACCGAACTCCTCGGTTTTGTGACTGACAAAAAGCAACCTCTGGACCCCGATACAACAGCAGAGGGGCCGATGACCAAACCAACACCGGCCCTGACGTTTGGACGGAGTTGAGGATGCTGAGAGACATGGTTGTGGAGCAAAGGGTGGAGCTCAGGAACATGGAGGCCAGGCTGAGTGAGACAGAGATGCATGCAGACGAGCAGAAGGTCGACCTGCTTCTCACTAAAACCAGCCTGGGGGAGCTGAAGAGAGATCACGCTGCCACACAGGAGAGACTGAAAGAAAGTGAAAAGCAAGTGGAAGAACTCAAGAAAGTAAACACAGACTTGGGGGTCGCTCTCGAAAAGCAGGCTGCTGAACTTTTGTCCATAGAAACCAGAGTGACAGTCGGCGGTAGTGAGCTGCAGCTCCTAACACACAAGATGGAGGACCTGAAGGCCCAGAACACAGCTCAAGAAGTCAAACTTACATCTGTATCGGAGAGGATGAACACCAGTGAGAGCCGAGTGGACATTCTGATCAAAGAGAGTGCAAAGGTGGCCTTCTACGCTGCTTTGGCAGACTCACTTGTAGGGCCTTACAATACTCCAACAGTGCTAAAGTTCAGCAAGGTCTTCACCAATGTTGGCGACGCCTACAGTCCGACCACTGGCTTCTTCACCGCACCTGTGAAAGGAGTGTACTATTTTAGATTCACAATATGTGGTTCTACAAAAAAGGGCCTCATGGGAGTGAAACTATTTTATAATGGGAGATCGGTAATGTTTAATTTGCAAACCAGGTATACTGAGGCTTTTTAGTACTTGTCAAATGCTGTTACTCTAGAGCTGAATGTGGGTGATGAATTACATTTGGTCCTACCAGAAGAGAATGCAGTGATTGATAATTCAAACAATCACAGCACATTTAGTGGCTTCTTGCTTTTCAATATGTGAATGAAGATTGAAACAATGCATTCAAATTGAACAAAAAGAGAAATAATTTGCTATTTTCAAATCGTTGTTTTGCTAATACGACTGTGATTTATTACATATAGTTTCTTTACGGGCCTTCCATGACATAAACAATCAGAAAATACAATTTAAATCTTATTTTCGAATTATTTCTTAAACATTCCCCAAAACACTGTTATATTTTGTCCAAAAGATGGCAGTGTTGGATGCTGCACGAACAGCAGGCTGTGTGTGTCAGGGTTGGGCCTTGGGAGAAAATTGGAATACAATGACATGTAAATGGTAATGCATCATATAATTGATGGCTGTTTTCTGCTTAATTAGGGCTGCAAAAATAACAAAAGATCATATGTTTATGTTTCTTCATTGCCTCATATATCCGTCCAATATTTTTGAATAAACAGAGAGATTAAATATAAACTGAATACAGACTGTTTATTATATTCTTAACACTATTATACCGCATTAGCCAACACACCCCTGAAGAAAAGACATGCCACTATCAAGTGATCTGCAGGAACCATGAGGGCAGATGGGAAACTTGATGGAACACAATGTGATTTTTTCTTTTTCTTTCCCGGACCTTTTTCACATCACAGTTTGGGCATCCGTCCAACAAAACAATTAGCAAGTATGGGAATCCCTGCCCTGCTCTCATGCAGTCTCCTCCCTCCCCTTTTATATCTCTCTTCCTCTCTATCTCTCTGCAGCTGGCCCCAGCAGAGATGCGGCCAAGTTTATTTTCTCCACGGTGGTCCCTTTGAGGTGGCGGCGAGGCCCCTGCCACGCCACAGCTGATGTATTAGGTGAGGGTCCTTGAAGAGATGTCGGTGGGACTCTTTTATTACTGCAGCACTCCATCTTATTGTTCCTATTAAAGGACACTTGGTGTTTTCTTTTTCTAATGCCTAAAATGAAGTGATCTAGTAAGTGTGATTAAAGTCAACCACATCATTCCAGTCACTGGAAAGGTAATAACTTCTGAAATAAAATTGGCACATGAGCCTCAATAATAATGTAAATATCTCCATGACGACTAAGAAAATACAAGTTTGCAAAGGCCATGAGTTGCTTTTGAGAGTTGGAAGAGGTAGAGATTTAGCATTATTTTCAAACCACTATTAGTAAATCATGAACAAGACTTGCATAGCATTAGTGATTGCATACTATCAAATTAATGTAGTTTACTGTTTATGTTTTGCTTACAGTTGGGAGCAGACATATTCAGATGTTTAATAAAGCAACATATATCTAAAAAATATTCCAATACAAAATAAAGTCCAGCATTTGAAACCTAAGTAAAATACAGAAGTGATGTAGGGTAAATGTATTCAAAAGCAGATTATTATGGAGTTGAATGGCTGAGCGCAGTCTTGGATTATTGGATAATCCTTAATGTGGAATTACTGTATAAGCAACATTTAACTCCGAGGTCATGTCCTAATACGTCTGTGAATTTGAGGGTTACACTATAAGATAAAATGTTTTCACATGTTTCAGAAACAAACACACTGGGGGTGTTTTAGGCTGATTACTGAAGGAATATAGATGTATAAGATACTTGATATATATTTAGATTGTGTATATATATATATAATCTTGATTATGTCTGTAACCTTGTAACATTTCCAAACTATATAATGTCGCTGGTCATTGTCAAGCTGGTTTCTTCAGTTCTATATTGATCTAACAATGCATCATATTTGATTTCACTCATCAAAAGTTACCTCTAAAATATGATGTAGGTAGCATAAAATAAAATGATAAATACAAGTACATGCACATCAACATTTAGATGTATTTTTCTTTAATATGCAAAAAATGCAATGTTGCTTGTCTTTAAGAAAATACAATTGCATGTCAGGTAAAGCGCTGTGTTTGCATTTGATCAGTGACTGTCTCTGTAGCATGCACTTCTTGATTCTAAACTGCTATTGAACAGTAAGAAAACCAAAGCAATGCCCTTTGCTCCCAGGTCAGCGTCCTCTTGCCTCTTCATTGACACCCTTGATGATGGTGTCTCTGTTGAGTTTATTGATACATACAAATATCTGGGCTTTTGGTTGGACAGAAATCTAAACTTTAAACATCACATTGAAGTTATAACAAAGAAATTGAAATTCACTCTTCATTTCATTTCAATCTTTATTTCGAACAGATTAAAAAAATAACAAATGTGAAAAACAGAATACCGTATTGTTAAAATACAGTATTTATCCACATTCATGATACAAAAAAGTCTTCATATTAATAATAATNTTCAATCTTTATTTCGAACAGATTAAAAAAATAACAAATGTGAAAAACAGAATACCGTATTGTTAAAATACAGTATTTATCCACATTCATGATAATATTTATTCAACAAAAAAAAAAGTCTTCATATTAATAATAATAATAAATTATTTGTGTCCGAAAGGGAGCAGCACTCTTGGCTTCCTTTGCAGACTTAAATGTTGTTTTT
>NW_011369947.1:9430307-9439968 GCF_000735185.1 Notothenia coriiceps
AAAGGTTGGTCTCTGGCTTATTCCTGTCTCAGCTGGACTACGGTGATACAATCTATAGATTTGCCAGTCCCACTGTTTTGGCCAAACTTGACCCACTCTACCATGCTGCACTGCGATATATATCAAATGCACCCTATAGGACTCATCATTGCAAACTGTATAGCCTAACTGGATGGTCCTCACTGCGTAGGCGTAGGATGCAGCATTGGTTTTTATTAATGTATAAAGCCATTTTAGGTAAGCTTCCACTCTATATATGTGCCAGATTTGCCCCAGTTTGTAACTCTTACAACCTCAGATCCAGTNACGGAAAAGGATATTACATTGTTTTTGTTACTTTCGTTGCAGTGTCTTCAATGTAATTTAGGTTAACTTCCTGTTTTATTTATAATTATTATTATTACCTCTTGGGTTGCCGTACAGCCAATGCGTGACGTCATTGGTAAGCGTAACGGACCTCGAGCAGATCTGGTAGCCCGAGCACATATGGTACTGACACCGGTGTGTCAATCAGCAGTGTCTGTGTCTTTGTTGTGACAGTTCGTTGAGGAGGTTAAACGAGCATGCAAATAAAAAGAGTTCATTGCTATATAGCGCACAACATTAAAATCACAACACTATATGTAACATGCAACAGCGGAGAAGAGAGGACGACGAACCACACTCGTTGGTTGGTTATATCTCCTCCGTTGGCTCCTCCTCACGTGCCGGTTGGCAATGCAGGGGGACCACCCACCTCGGTCTTCAATGTCCGATATCACACGCCTTTTCTCCTCATACTCTCTTTCATGACTTTTTATTTAATGCATTTTAACGGCTGTAATCGTGTTTTTACGTAAAACCTGAAGTCAAGCTTACTGTTGGTATCCCGGAGATCTCTCCTGAGCAGAGCAGACACACGTTCACTTAGTTGATAAACTATAGCTGGTCACAGAGATCTGCTATTCTAAAATAAAGTATCGACCACAACATTATTAAGAACCCTAAATATATAGTCTATGTTAAGATCGATTTTTTTTTAAATATATCGTTTATTGTAAACATATGATGAAAGTGTGAGGGTGATGACGTCAGAGCTGAGCCCCGGAGAGCCCGGACAATTTAACCCCTGGTTGGAGAGATGCACATTGAATGAGAACTGTACAAAATGCAGATTGTAAAAGGGGGGGTGTGATAAGCTAACGTTTTAGCCTCCACCTTTTCAAGCAAAAATGCTTTTCTGGTTCCGAACTGGTTCACCTTTTTAGCCCCAGTTGTGTTTCGACCGTCCAGAGCCTGAGTAGTGCTACGTCAAAACATCATCATTTATGTCGCTTGTTTTTTCTCGGATCGATGCTTGTGTTGCTTTTAATCGTACAAAGCCAGATTAGATTAAAGAACGACTTCTCCAACATAATACTTTTCTCCAGAGTGCCGTGTTTCATTGTTTATTAATGTAGTTCAGCTGCATTTACCGACCGCTGAATGATGAATTCACCATGAACTGTTATTGCTCAGGTTAATCTGACCCTGCCTCCGACGTAAACCTGACACATTTGTTTCTTGGTTCTTGACTGGCAGTCAGCTAAGGTTTTCGGGGCCAGGAGCCAGCCTTGCTGCGGTGGAAACAGGAAGAACCAGAGCTTAATCAGGCTCTAGCTCTGAACTGGCCCTGGAACTGCTTTGGTGGGAATGGGATAACTGTGTGAGTTAGGGTGTACAGCTCCAGCTAATGAGACTTCAGCACTCTAATAATGTTGCTAACTTAATGTCACTAAACCTACATTTCAATTAAAGACTAAGAATCAATCCACATCAGAGTCAAATGCCAAAACTAACAGTGGACAGAAGGAAACTCCAGCACACAGTGTGTTGAGAAGATACAGTGCAGCAGAGACACTGTGTGTGTGTGTGTGTGTGTGTGTGTGTGTGTGTGTGTGTGTGTGTGTGTGTGTGTGTGTGTGTGTGTGTGTGTGTGTGTGTGTGTGTGGAAGAGGAGCAGCGTACGTGCTCTGCTCGTACCTTCCTCCCTATCTGCAGGCTCCGCACATCTGGTGCTTAATTCTTTTCCAACACGGTCATGATAGGACCGTCATTTGGATCCAGCAGAGATACTGAAACACTCACAAGAGGGTCAGAGGAAGCCTCAGGTTCCCCACAGATCTGGGATTTTATTGTTGATCTTTCTTTAGTTAACATGTGAAAGAGGAAACATTTTAAGCAAAAAGCAGATATTACTTAAATGTTCACCTAAACCTTTTGATAAAAAACTAACAAAAAAGTAGGGTATTCATTTAAACCAGGGGTGCCCAACCTTTTTTGTAACCGAGAGCTACTTTTAAAGTTAGCCAGTCTTTCGACGTATAACTTACGTTACTAATAGTATGCTATACGAAGTTAATTACGTCACAAAAAAAAAAAGTCTTCATATTAATAATAATAATAAATTATTTGTGTCCGAAAGGGAGCAGCACTCTTGGCTTCCTTTGCAGACTTAAATGTTGTTTTTAAATTTTTTCCCGCAAAAGGTTGGTCTCTGGCTTATTCCTGTCTCAGCTGGACTACGGTGATACAATCTATAGATTTGCCAGTCCCACTGTTTTGGCCAAACTTGACCCACTCTACCATGCTGCACTGCGATATATATCAAATGCACCCTATAGGACTCATCATTGCAAACTGTATAGCCTAACTGGATGGTCCTCACTGCGTAGGATGCAGCATTGGTTTTTATTAATGTATAAAGCCATTTTAGGTAAGCTTCCACTCTATATATGTGCCAGATTTGCCCCAGTTTGTAACTCTTACAACCTCAGATCCGGTTCCAGGTTCCTGCTGTGCGGACTGAGGCTGGAAAAAGGAGTCTTTTTTATTATGGTCCTTGGTCTTGGAATGACCTTCAATCAAGCCTCAAACTGATGGCACTTGTCCCAATAGCCTCTTTTAAATTGAAGTTGTCTGAGGTCCTTGCCACCAGCTGCTCTTGCAGTAATAAGTAGTGCACCTTTCTTACTGTCCTAAATGTGCACACTGTAGTGACTGCTTTTTCGTCTTTTGTTTTCTTAGTTGTGTGGTATACTATTGGTAACGTTGCTGCCTTCTTGGCCTGGTCAGCATTGTAAATGAGATTTTATCTCAATGCTTTTTATCTGGTTAAATATCTGGTTAAAGGTTAAATAAAAAATTGAGTATGACATGTATGGAGATAGACAGAAAGGAGGGAAAATGAGAGGGATTCCGTGTTAAAGAGAAAGAGAGGGGCCGCGTGTCAGACTGCATAAATAACTGTCGGCCTGATGTAAACAAAGCGGTCATAACCCGAGCGAATTAAAACAACTGGTCTGGGAGGGATTAAAAATCAGCCCGCAGGTTTTTCTACAACTTTCATAATGTTCCAAATATGTTCTGACCTCTTACAAATCGCGTTGCTCAGCCCCTCACTGCTGATTGGCTTAATCCTAAATAGGCTATCCAATCAGTGCACTTCAGTCACTGAAATGTGTAATTATCTACAACTCTCATTCGACACTCATTTAGAAGTTGCATTAGAAATAAACGTGTGTGGTTATCCTTAAATTAAGTCAAAGGTTTAATATAAGAATTGACTAACAACATGTTATATTTAGATATTTATAAATATATCAATCAGCTGAGATATCTTTTTTTGTATGCCGTTCACTTCCCCTTCATCCATCAATTGGCAGGGTGGTAAACTAATTTTTGACTTGTTTAAACTAGGAGCACTAACTCCTTTAAGGGTCTCAAATAATCTTTGAAGGAAAACGTTTATTTATGTAATGACAACCACGTCCACTGTTATCTTTTAGAAACAACAGAGGGACTTATCTGCACTGATGCTCCGGTGCTCAGGTTATTCTGAAGGAGTGGACTGATAAGAGGGGTTACTAGGTCAAAGCATTGGCCCACACACGGTAATAAACAGGAATAAATGGAATACAAAAACATTCAATACTCAAGTTGTAAAAGTTATACAAATATATTTTATATACATGTAATCTGTACAACCATTTGAGACGGTGGACATTTTTCATGTGCACATCCTTCATAATGCAGCCGCCACCACAGGCCTGCATGCGTAAAAATGCGTCTGAAGAGTATAAAAAAGCAATTTAAAGCACGCAGTTTATCTTTGGACCAGCAAAGACAACAATGGGTGACATATTGCATTTAAATAAAATTCAACTTGTCTTTACGGGAACGAAAAAGAGATAACATTCTCTGTTATTCCCACTCAAAGTCTGCGGAGATGAGACGTTCATGACAGTCACAATGTTTCTGGTTTTTTCTCGGAAAATCAGTGTTCCTCGGTTCGTCAAGACGCCGTTGTTCCACATAACCTCGTTGTATTGTTCAGCATCTCCTTCAACTCGTTCTCCGGCTTACCTGCAACCATGAAAGGCCACGTCTGCAGGGAAAAATAAAATCAATTAGGGCCAGCAGTTTCTTAGAATATTAATACAAATAAATCAAGTTATTAGATTGGAAGAAAAAAAAAAACAGATCCATAATGTGTCAGTTTATCACCTGCGGATATCAAGTGCACATAATAATTGCCTGGCAGGAATGGACGATATCATGCAGACGTTCATGCATTAAATAAATACAAATGTTATGTGATTGAGATCTAATCGACTTAATAAATCAGTGTGTCTCCTAAATCAGAAGATTTGTAATCCCAATTGACATTAGTGTAGCTATTTTTGAGCTATTATCAACATATCAAGGCCAAATGTTGTATGCCTCAGAGCTTTTTCCCAAAAAACAATTGTAAATCTCATACATTTGTGGCCTATGTGTGCATGTAATATTATGTTGGTAACAATACATTTTAGACAGAGCTCAGTCAAAATAATTCAAATGTTTTGCCTTAAAACAGTCAGCTGAATTTTTGCTCTTCCTCTTTCATGCACCTGCTTCACTCATCTATCACCCACATGTATCACCTATACATTGGTGTAGCCTGGAATACAAAAATATCAACCAAAAAAACAACCCTTCCTGCTCAATTCGGCCTGTAATACATTTATACTTCACTTCAGTTCCCTCCCTCATATTTATTTTTAAACATAAATAAACGTTCAGCTGAATTTCCCTTCACCCAGTCTCACCAGGTTAACGGGGTGGATAAATCCGTTTTCATATTTGTCGTTGGCTAGTATCTGCCGGAGGTGCGCGATGTAGCTGGACGCCAGGCGCAGAGTGTCCAGTTTGGAGAGCTTGGTGTCCGACGGTACCCAGGGCAAGGTGGTCTTCAGGCGGGAGAAGGCTTTGGACAGGACCCGCATCCTGGCTCTCTCCCGGGCGTTGGCCGCGTTCCTCGGCCCATGCTTGCCCTCCTGCTGTGCCCCACCCTTGGATGCCTTTTTCCGAGACGCTTTCTTCCGTTTCTTGCCCGGTGCGTCTTTTGCGCCCTCGGAGTTGGAGCTCTCTTCCTCGCTCTCGTTTGAGTCTTTACTGGAGGAGCCAAACTTTAGGATGCCGTCCAGGAGCTCGTCGTCGACATCGCTGAGAGACCCGGTGGACATGGTGAACCAAAAGCAGCGCGCTTAAAACATGGGAGCAGGAAGCTGTGGCCGGAAAGGAATGAACAACCGCGCGCCTCAGAGATAAGTTCATCAACTGCAGCTGTGAGCGTGAACAGAGCAGAGAGGAGCAGGCTTTTTATCCCTATCGTTGGGAGGGCGTTACCTCATGCTGGGAGGAGACATGGAGTTGATCTCATGCTGGTCCCCGAAGTGGTCCAGGACCCCAAGGGACGCTGGATAGGTCCCCAGGAAAAGGAGGATTATATCGTTTGTTTGAACCGTAATTCAAACCAACAATTAGGAGTAGGCCTTTCTATGAGGAAAAAATTGAAAGGATGAATTAGAAATATATCTGTCCGTTTTAAGAAGTTCAAGGGGTGCATTAACTAAGCCCCAAGCCTGTTTTTCAGGTCTCAGGCTCGAAAATGACATTCCCAGAACAAATTACAATAACTTCCCTTCTAAAAGGGGTAAATAATATAAATAAATAATCTTTTTTCTCAAAGCAATGATAAACCTTTGAGTTGGATGTAGAAAAGTCAGAATCAATGTAGAATTTTTTTGTTTTAAAGTAAATTCAGATTGAACATAGTAAAAAAAATAAACCATTACTTATAATGAAAACCACCCTTGAATGATGGGATCGGAGACTAAAATCTTTAAGAATCCAAAATATAACATAATAAGTACCCTGTATCAAGATTGATGCAAAACAAGTGACATTTTACCTTTTTGCAGAGGTTTGCAAAAAAGAAACCCACCTCTGGGGTCATTTGGGTGGAAATGGGCATATTTGCCGTTTCTCTACCCATTGGTCGATTTTGATGATTGACATCTCTTTTGAACCGTTAGAGCCAATAGAATCGAAGGGGACTTTCCACATACACACGTTACCATTGAGAAATGAGAGCTATGCCACGCAGTTTGCCCAAAGCAAAACCTTACTCTCTGAAATCTGAAAACTGAAAACATAGTTTTATTGCTGATGGATTATCAGAAATAATTTCAAAGTGACACAGACACATTGGTTTAACATATGGGTTAACCTTCAGCAGCGTTTTTATCGTTGCCACTAAAGACAACTTTTGATCAGAAAACAACAATGGTAAGATATATTGCTGTGTTGGCTACCTAATGCTACGTGGTGTGATGTCTTTGTTTTTTTTTGTTTGCTTCTCATGTCGTGAGTTCGGATGGGTCAGTAATGATACCAATACCTGTCGAATCTGTGCAATCTCAGCTTGCTAATCAATATATTCTTTTTGCAGATACGATAAGTAATAAGGGTATTTTAACGTGATTTATGTGCTGAGTGTGTTAGCATTTTTTCGCTCAGGGCTAATTCAGAGCCTTTGTTATTACCCTTATGTTTCGTTTTGCTAACAATGGTTAATATTGTCTGATAGCTGAGTTTCTTCCCGTTAAGTGGGTATGACCTAGGTTAAAAAGTTCGGGCCTATACAGTTTGAAAAAGTTAGGCTCAATCTGTAATATTCACAGTTATTTTTCAAGGTTTCAAACGTTTGACCTTTGTTCACCCTTAATGTTCACAACTGTTGTGGTTATAAATATAGCAGACAAATATTACAGACAAAGAAACATATTTTAATTGTGATGGCAGGTTCTAATGATGTCTTTTGATTTTGATCTTTTGATAGCCACATTTTGTTGTACATCTAAAAAACTTAAGAAAACTAACCTGTGACCACTTTTTCTTAACTTTGGACAATATGATTTTAATGTGTCATCTTATATGTAATTGGCATAACGTATATTCTAATAACCTCATGAGATCAAAATACTGTCTTCTATCTTCTATAAAGAAATTGGTTTAAGGTTCTTGCCATAAATCTTACATTATAATTCAAAAATATTATAAAAAAGGTCCTATCATCAAGACACTTAACTCAAGATATTTAGATTTTAGATTTTACTTTACAATTACAAATCCAAAAAGTGTTTGTTTTAAGCCAGTTCCACTTACAGGGCCCACGTAACTTTCAGCACATCTTGCCAGTTAACAGGATAAAGTGCAAGGACATGGGGGTGCCACGTCTCAAATGGCAAACTGGCGCCTTGGTCCCCTCTGATGTAATGGATACTCGGGACCCAAAATCCTCTGTTTGGCCTTCCACATCATTCCACACCGATGCTCCAAACAAATGGGACCTGGAGCTGTTAAAGCGGGAAACAGTGGGTTAATACTGATGATAGTCAGGTATGTGTTGCTGACTGAAATTCCTAATTGCTGGTGATACTGAAAGACTGAAACATTTGCTGTTTGCACGTATGGCTAAAGCTGTACATTTGCATGAAGCTGCAGATCTCTTGGGAATGTGTGTGCCTTTGCCTTCACAGCTGAAGCGTGTGCAAAGGATGAGAGGTGTGTCTCTTGAGAGCTGACCTTTAACCCCCTCGCTTCCGGTGTCACAGTGCATCCAAACAAGCACCAGCACTATATGTTCTAGCCATAGAATTGACACAATACTTAAAAATACTTGCGTGGAGATACATCTTAAAACAAAAACATCTAAAACAGGAACACATTTGGAAAGAAGTTCACAGGACTGCAAGGGAAAAGCGATAAGGTACTACACAGAGCGGACAAAAAGAAAGAGAGAAATGAAAAGATAGGTGAGGGGATGGAGGGAGAGGAAAGAGAGCAAAGAGGGGGCTTAATCTCCTGGGTGGGCTGGAAATCAAAGCACTCTGTGGAAAAGTAATAATAGAGTCTGGTAGATTGATGATCACCTCTGAGATACATGGATCCACCAGGGAGAGGGAAATGAACTAAAATAGCTCAAAAAACAGAGCACAATCATGTTTTTCTTCCCTGTGCGTCAATAAAACACAGTCCCTGATGTACAACAATCATGACTCAAACTTGTACTTGCCAGGGCTAACTGCTTTTCATGTGAAAAAAAAAAGAATTCAATGAGTGTTTAGAAAACCTTCACATCGAGAGCCCCGGTCACACACACTGTGACATGAGGCAACAGGTGGAGAGGGGGGTAATGGTGAGAAAGATGGGGAAAGAAAAAAAAAGGGACCCTGGCAGTTATGGAGGGACAAGCTGCTAATTAGCCGGGTTGGGTTCAAAGGTTAGGCTGGTTGTGTGATGTCACCACGAAGGGACGGGTTCCAGATGTTGCTCGCAGGGCCACCGAGGGGGGGGGGGGGGCACCTGATGCCTCCGGTCATCATCATTTCTCTCTCTGTCACACACACACATACACACACACCTTTGTTAAACGCTTATATTGAGAAAGGAGGAATTTATCAAGTGATATTGTTATTGGAATGTCCTGTAAGAGAAAAAATAATATTGGTATGACAGAACTGAAAGTTATTAATTTCATGCTAAGTGACAGCGGCCCACATTGGTTTATTAAGGGGATGCAAATTGCTTCTGATTAACACTGTCCAGTACCAAAATGTTTTATGGGCCCCCCTTTTTCGTGTGGTTGAACTTGAAAAAATACTGTATTTATTCTAGTCCAACAAGAAAACAGGCACTTCAATCACTTAAATCTCAGCCATGGACTAAAGGTTATATTGGTTAAAGAACTACCTGTTGCTGTGAGTTTTGACAGCCCTATATTTTACCGTCGTCACCACAACTACACCCATTGAAAAAGACAGAGGGCTGACACTAGAGCCCCTCCCTTTCTTTAACGTATGAGAAATCAAAGACCTACTAATAAACCAAAAGTAACATTTAGCAAGTATTGCTTAAACACTAATAAATGGCCCAAACGAGAGGCCATGAAAGCTTCTTATATAAGAATCTCCAATACTACTTTATTTATATTGTAATTTGTTGTTAATTTGATTCCTTTACAAAAAACATAGATATATACACTTTAATTTGACTTGCAAAGCACAAAAGAGTTGTGCGGTGGCGGGGGAAAGCTTCTTTTAGATATTAAAATGGGCTAACAAATATAAATGTTTAAACTGAAAAACAAGGAAAAGCTGCAGGCAGTTGAGGATTAAAGGCTACTGTATATTCTACAGTGTTTGCTTTATTCTGAAAATGTTCTTGGTGATAAAAGAAAAAAGAGTGGGCCTCTATCAGCTTGTGGTAAATCTTCTGACAAACTTCCCCAGTCTGAACTGCTAAACTTGTCCTTTTT
>NW_011369947.1:9440013-9444847 GCF_000735185.1 Notothenia coriiceps
TAGCAGCGGTGCTAAGGCACGGTGGCCCCAGCATAATGTGCAGCGCGGAAGCGGCGTGGAATTTTTTAGTGTGTGCACGGCGAAGTGCGCCCCGCCAATTTGTTTCTGTGTCTGTCAGCACAAGAAAGGCCCTTGAGCCTGGTACCAGGGCCGGTTCTAGCCAATTTTGCTTGCCCTAGGCAAAGATTTTATATATAGAGAGATAAGGAAAAATCTCTACAAAAGACAAATACACTACAAAACGAAATGTATTAACATAAGGTAGATGTGTTCAGTATTGTATGACATGTTTGCAGAATCGGGCAGGCGAGGCAGATGGGGTAGTGAGACAAGTGTGTCACTACCAATCTGCCTCCCTCTGCCTGTCAGCAGTGCGCATGTGCTAGATGGTCCGCCATATTGGACAACTCCGTACGGCACCAACTATGTACATTGACACAGTGGCGTTTGGCAAAGCACACAAAAAGAAAACCAAAAAAAAACCGCAGAGAGATGTATGACATACAACGTGTCATATTATGAACATGAAGCGTTATTGGACGTTATTAAAGTTAACTACGATCGTTCACGGAATAGTGAGAATGGTAATTCATGTTGACACCCTATCAACTGAACTAGAACATACACTGTGAATGTATGCAAAATGTACAAGACAGATAGACTGTTCACAGAAGTTAATCCATTTCTCACTTATTCTGACAATGTACTTAACCCCAAATAAAAGAACCCAATAAAAAGAGTTGTTAAATAATAGAGAAGTCACGTTGTAATAACAATAACTCATCTCTCTTGGTTTTTTGAGTGTTCTTTTTCTGCTCTGCCAAACGCCACTGTGTCAAGTGTCCTATTAGAGTTGCCGTATGTAGTTGTCAAATATGGCGGACCATCTCGCACGCACACTGCAGATCGGGCAGGGAGGCAGATCGGGTAGTGACACCAGTAAACCCAAAACAGAAAAAGAAGAAGTGACGTCAGCGGCTTCATTTGGGTAATCTTCCCTCAGGGACGTAATCCGGTGTGAACGCGATCTGCTCTTAGTTCCATGGGGGAACTAAGTGTTGGGAACTGAGGACAGCAAAGTACTTTGTGTGAAAGCGGCTTTTGATTTATCACTACCTTATTTAAGATTGATTTTTAGTTTTTATTTGAAAGGATGTGTATACGAAAAATCTATCTTTGATGCAATAACAATATGTTTTTCTTTCCAGTATGTTCCAGTGCCATTATTTATATTTATATATATATATAAGCACGTTTTGATGATTTTCAAGATAACATAATATATTAGCATTACTTGGCCAGAATAACTGTGACATTAAAAAAAAATAAATCTTCCCATGCCTTCTGTTATTTATTTGACAGATGACACAGAACTTTCAGATCTGTCAGAATCAGACTGGCAGGACAAGACGTCTTACAGCCCCTCCAAAAACTCCCATGGAGTCCCACAGGGATCGTCCAGGGGCCCCCTACAGGGACAAGAGTCCTCACCTGCACAAAGCCCTCAGCGGCTACCCAGAGGTCAAGATTGTCTGGAGGTGGACGATGAGGAAGAGGGTGAGGAGGGGAATGTTTTTTTTTAAGCTTAAGGGGACGACAGCATTTGTACAGAATTGTTTTATGTTGAGTACTTTCGACATGATTTGACTGTGTGTTTCCTACAGGCACGTGGAACCCCAGAGAGGATGATCGTGAACAGAGTTTCCATACTAACCATTCTCATGAGCACAAGGACACTTTAATGCCAAGTAATGGTGTGGATTTGACTGACGACAACAACAGGGAAAACGATGAAGTCTTTCATGACAGGTAAAGCCTATGCTCCAATATATTACTGTTACTGTTAATACGACTGCTTTTATTGTTGCTGACTACATTGTCTGTATGCATACGTATGCCTGTGTGTGTCCGTGCCCCTATCCAGACCTATAAAGTCAGGTATCGGGGGTCAGAAGAAGACGTTTGAGGAGTTGTTGGAGGAGCAACTCAGGCTGGAGGAGCAGAAACTGAAGTCTCAGCAGGTCAGAGAATATAACACGGTTCTCATTACAAACAGTCAAAAAGTTAACCATCAGTTAGTGCTAAATGTACTTATCCCCTTAAATGTAATATCACTAATCTTTTCGTTATGAGCCATACATTGTATTTACAGCCCACTGAGGGTAATGGAGTTGTAAGCCTCTCCATACGGGTGCAGCAACATCCAAATTCTCATTGTGTCTTCTCACTTAAACAGAGCCATACGGATGCTGTACAAGCTCCTCCCAAGAAGGCCTTTCTGAGGCGGGGCGAGGGTCTCTCAAGATTCACCAACACTCGCAAAGCCTCCTTACCGGAAATGGAGTTAAAGAAGGATCCTAAATCACAACTCAAGTCCAGAGTAATGTCCCGCAGCAACTCGGAGCCTTCATCCATCCAGAAAGGGGTCGCGAATGGAGTCCAGCGGCTTCCTGTTCAGCGTAAAACTGCCACGCTCAACAAGGAAAACCGACCGAGGGGTTTCGGTTCAGAACCTCAGGATTTAAGAGTTGAGAGCCAGGCAGCACGGATGAAGGTGTTGGGTAGTCATCAAAGACAAAACACAGAGGCAATTCAAGCTAACCCAGAGAGTAGACAAAGTAAACAACATCAACTCGGGCAAGTAAAGGATCAGAACAATAGAAAGGTGGGTCTGTCGCCTCAGGCTGCCAGGAGCATGCAGCCAAACCCTGTGACCAAACAGGTGGGCGTGTTCAGAGCGCCAGAGCAAGTTGGAAGTGTTGCCGCTAGAGAGGAAAGATTGGAATCGGCAGAAAGAGGAGACAGAGTTCCAAAGGATTCGTTTGAGTTGTCGTTCCAGGAGAAGCTCCACCGCTGGGATTGTGACCTGCAGATCGAAAACATGGAGCTGGGAGAGTTTGAGCTGCTGGAGCAGGCGGCCGAGGAGCTGTCCTTCTCCTCCAACTCCTCCTTTGTCATGAAGGTACTTCATAAAGTCAAAAGCATACTCTCTAGTGGTTTACACTTTAGTTTCTTCCAAACACAGTGTGTTGTGTGTGTTTTCTCTACCATAGTGATTTCTTTAAATAGTATGCAATGGTCTTTTTAAGCAGACATAATCAATATTTTGGTTCAGAGTTTAATTAGATATTGCAGCTGCTCCTTTTTGGTTTTCCCGCCTGCACCTGTACTTCTTTGATTTGTATCACCAGCTGATGGGCTGAGGGTCAAAGCAGCAGGCAGCTGTTTCTAGTTAAACGCTTTGCATGTTCAGTAATCGATGGTGGGGTGCCGGGTTATTGCCTGGCTGGGGAACTTTGTTGCATGTCATTCTTTATCATTCCCCACCCTCATTTCCTGTCATTTCTTTACTGTTGGTTTTATACTACAGGCGTAAAGAAAATAAAAAATGACGCTAAATAGTAGAATTATACTCTCTTATGGCGCATTTCCACTACAGCGCGGTTTAAGCGTGCCGTGCCCGGCCCGTTTTTGGTTGCGTTTCCACTTGGCGTAGTTCCGGCTAGCGGGTACTTTTTCACAGTTCTCTGGTTCTCCAAAGTCGAGGTTCTTTCCGGGCCAACAACCGGGCTGAGTATGCTAAACTAGTGAGAATCGCTGGCATCTACAACAAAATGAACATATTTTACCGTGATTTAATTGTAATACACGTTTCAAAATGATGCCGAAGTAACAACATACTGATACCGGTTAGTAATGGAAGCGCAGCATAAAGTGAGTCTGGCTTACCTAACTGTACCGTACGAGGCCCTGCAGTGGAAATGCGCCATAAGTAGCAATAGAATAGAATGGGAGGGATGAACCCTCTTTAATGGTCACACATGCAGAGCACACAGCACACAGTGACATGTGTTCTCTGCTTTTAACCCATCCTAGTACCAGGAGTCGACCCGTGACGCCACAGCAGGTCAGAAGGTGCACAGCAGCAGCAGTTTGTGTTGGGGGGGAACGACGGGAACAGGGGATTAGTCTCACCTTAGCGACGCAGCGAGTCCTCGCAGTGACAGAGGAGGAGCAGTCAAACACAGTGTACGCCTCCGGCTTAGGGAAGTCGCAGGAGCAGGACTATGCTTGGCGAACAGTATACGTCAACCTGACACCCCTTTCGTTTCCGACGACCCTTTGCGTCCACAAACTGGCGATGAAAGCCAGATTTAAAGTCTTCAGCCGTCCTTACTGTGTAGCCTCTAGAGCCCGAGGAGGAGAGTGTAACAGTGAAGGCAGAATAGAATTGCGTCAACATTGCGGCGTGAAGGGTAACGGTGAAGTATCTCAAGCATCCTGACAAAGGTCTACGTGAGTGAGGGTGTCGTCGTTGGTGGCGAGGGGACTGACGTCGAAAACCCCCACCTGACTACCCCCACCTCCTCTTCGGCAGTCCCACCTCCGGGGGAAACCGACATTCCGTTGGACTTCTGGACGTTCTTGTCTTGTCTCGGAAAGTTTATTTTGGTGCATATCCCTTCTATTTATTCCTTATGTTTAGGTGTGCGAGTTTAAGATTTATGACCTTATAATTTATTCGACACTAAACTTTATGACCTCTTAAATTTATGCCGCCCTAAGTAAGACGGCGAAGATGTGATGGGAGTAGGCTCGACAAGCGGTATGGGTATGGGCCAGTCACCCGGTCAGTTCCCCGAACCTGACCTCGGCATCCTTGAGGCCAAGTTCAGGGGGGCTGGTCTGGAATTTATACCTACACCTGACGATGAAACCTCTCCGGGGTCAAGTGGAGGACGGGACGGGCACCAGGGAACATGTTCCGTGACGTGTGGGGGGAAGGGGGTCAGCAACAGGTGAGGGGCCCGTGACATGTGATCGCGGGTGTCGA
>NW_011369947.1:9444892-9454705 GCF_000735185.1 Notothenia coriiceps
CTACTGGCCCTCCGTAGTCCACGGGGGGGGGGGGGGAGCCAACCGGGACGCCTCGTTGTGAGACGCTTGGGCAGGGAAGCACCACTGAGTGTGTTGGTCGGATTGGAAACTTGGGTTGGGCCGATTAATCGTCGAACAGGGAGGTATTGACGGTCCCAGGGAAAAAAAAGAAAGGGAGTAGAAAGAGTGGTCAATGGGGGAGAGAGGTGGACAACGGGAGTACAGTGTCACAACACCCTGGCCCCGAGGCTACACTTCCAAGATTTGTGAGTAACTTAAAGAAAAAGAAAAAGTGTACTTTTCGCTCAATCGGGACGTTCATGTTCCAAACTCAGTACCTAACAACAATGTAGTCCCTGACACAAAGATAACTGCGTGTCCCTTCTTTTTTGGTACTATACACGGAGACAAAACAACTCGATAAAAGTCAAGTTAAAGGGAGAGGGACCACTCTAGGTACATAGAGTCTCCCACTAGGTAGCTAGATGGTCTGAGATTAATAATGAAAAGGTGTCTCACCGAAACTAAAGGTCGGTGGGTCCTCTAATTCGGGGAGAAACGAGAGAAAGGGAGAGGGAGTACCGGGGAGTGTGATAGAAAAGTAAAGAGAGAAAGAAAAACAGGCGAGGACACATCACGGAATAGAAGAAAAGGAACGTCAGGACACTTGAAGAAAGGTTTACAGACAAGGACAAAATCTACAAAAACAAAATTCTACATAGAGGTGCGTTCATAAAAAATTCATAACGACAGTTAAGAATACCCGATCTTGTATAATCACGACCACGAACACAACCTACGTGACAACTGTGGCCTTCGCTCCCCCAATTTCCAGTCCGAGAGTTCCTGTGTGGAGTAGTAGGAAACGTGTGCGAAGTCGACACTTCCGGTTTCCGTGTGTGTAAGGTTCTATAGACGTCGAAGTACGGTTTACATGTCGAAATCGGTAAAAATTTTGCACGTTTGTCGTTTACAAAGTCAGAAAGTCATAGTGGGATCGTTAATCCTTAAAGTCAGTGTTGTGGCTATGGACCCTGACTTTAAGGATTAACGACCACTATGACTTTCTGACTTTGTAAACGACAAACGTGCATACCGATTCGACAATGTAAACGTACTTCGACGTCTAGAGAACCTTACACACACGGAAACCGGAAGTGTCGACTTCGCACACGTTTCCTACTCTCCACTACAGAGAACTCTCGACTGGAAATTGGGGGCGAAGGGCCGACAGTTGTCACGTAGGTTTGTTCGTGGTCGTGATTACAAGATCGGTAATCTTACTGTGTTATGAATTTTTAATGACGCACCTCTATGTAGAATTTTAGTTTTTTAGTAGATTTTGTCCTTGTGTAAACCTTTCTTCAAGTGACTCTGACGTTCCTTTTTCGCTATTCCGGCTGAATAGTGTCCTCGCCTGTTTTTTCTTTCTCTCTTTACTTTTCTATCCAACTCGCCCTACCTCCCTCTCCTTTCCTCTCGTGTTCTCCCCCCGAATTAGAGGACCCACCCGCAAAGTTTAGTTTCGATGCAGACAACCTTTTCATTATTATAAACAGACCATCTACTACTAAGTGGAAGACTCTATGTACCTAGGTGGTCCCTCTCCCTTACTTGATATTTATCGAGTTTTTTGTCTCGGTTAGTACCAAAAGAAGGGACACGGCAGTACCTGATGCCTCCGGTCATCATCATTTCTCTCTCTGTCACACACACACATACACACACACCTTTGTTAAACGCTTATATTGAGAAAGGAGGAATTTATCAAGTGATATTGTTATTGGAATGTCCTGTAAGAGAACAAATAATATTGTATGACAGAACTGAAAGTTATTAATTTCATGCTAAGTGACAGCGGCCCACATTGGTTTATTAAGGGGATGCAAATTGCTTCTGATTAACACTGTCAGTACCAAAATGTTTTATGGGCCCCTTTTTCGTGTGGTTGAACTTGAAAAAATACTGTATTTATTCTAGTCCAACAAGAAACAGGCACTTCATCACTTAATCTCAGCCATGGACTAAAGGTTATATGGTTAAAGAACTACCTGTTGCTGTGAGTTTTGACAGCCTATATTTACCGTCACCACAACTACACCCATGAAAAAGACAGAGGGCTGACACTAGAGCCCCTCCTTTCTTTAACGTATGAGAAATCAAAGACCTACTAATAAACCAAAAGTAACATTAGCAAGTATTGCTTAAACACTAATAATGCCCAACGAGAGGCATGAAACTTCTTATATAAGAATCTCTAATACTACTTTATTTATATTGTAATTTGTTGTTAATTTGATTCCTTTTCCTACAAAAAACATAGATATAACACTTTAATTTGACTTGCAAAGCACAAAAGAGTTGCGGTGGTCGGGGGAAAACTTCTTTTAGATATTAAATGGGTAACAAAATAAAATGTTTAAACTGAAAACAAGGAAAAGCTGCAGTTGAGGATTAAAGCTACTGTATATTTACAGTGTTTCTTATTCTGAAAATGTTACTTGGTGATTAAGAAAAAGATGCCTCTATCAGCTTGTGGTATCTTCTGACAAACTTCCCAGTCATGAACTGCTTAACTTGTCCTTTTTTCTTCACCTAATTTATCAAAACTAAAAAGAAAAGAGCAAAACATCACAAGGACAACACAATACAGGAAGGAACCATTAAATATTGTCAGGGAAAAGAAGGATAATCTAAAGCAAAATATTGTTTTATTTATTGGCAAAACATTCCACTTGTGTTTTTCTGTGACATATAAAAACGGGAAAAATGTAGTTGCTTGCTGGTTTTAAAGAGCTGAAAGAGAATGCAATCTTTGAGTGAGGCTTGGGGTGAGAAAAACATCATCCATCTATGTCCAAGCACTCCAGTTCCCTGTCCCTTATCACAACCATACTCCCCCAACACACACACACACACACACACACACACACACACACACACACACACATTCACAAATGTGCGCACTATGTAGTTTCCGCCTCAGTTCAAGTACCTCTAAAAAAAGTCAAACTCAAATCAAAGTAAAACAAAGAAAGGTTCCCGAAAGTGCAAAGCAGGGAGTGGAGAAAGCCAGAGGGAAAAAAAGGATATGACGGACAAATCGGGCAATGATAGAGAATTATGACATTTTTTTGGGAGTGGATTTGTCATATTATTTTTTCAAAAAGACTACAACCCTCTGATATTAAGTGACAGGAACATCCGGGGGGAGGCAAACAGTGATTTTCCAGAAAGAGACTGATATTCTGTCACAGTGTCGGTTAATGACCTGGAAGTCTTGTCCTTGCAGCTTGAGGGAGTTGGAGTTAGTTAGTCTCTGGAATTTGTGCACACATTATCTGCATAAATGTGTAAATCTGTGGTTAATGTATTGGGTTTCACAATGTGTGTGTGTGATCGATGTTGAAAGAAATGGTGGCAAATGATGGAGAATCATCTCTAATGTGCCCTGCTGGGGTAATGTTTTACTCCTTACCTCAACGACCAATCAGAAGACAGGAACAACAGCATGTTTTGACTTGAGCAAACATGGTGTTGTCATTCTTCTCAAGACGTTACATAATCCTAAATATAAAAAACGAAATAATAAAGTTGATCAGTGGTGCAAGGGGCCCAAAAAGTTTAGCTGCAGGGTATAAAATAACCTGCATTTTCATCTTTAGCATTCATCGAGCAATAGAGAAGCGCAAAGGTGGTTCACTGAACAACTATACATTCCTTTTACAACTTTTAGTCCACAATATTTAGGGGTCTTTTCTGATTGGAGAACAAAGTTTTTGGGCCCAGTTGCATCATGTGTCAGACCAGGAAGTTGTCATTCCACGGTTTCGCAACTATGTCAAATGGATTCAAGGACCACTTAACAGATTTTCATTGGAGCGTTTGTTGTTAGGTATTTTCCAGTTTACGCCTGCACAGTTGGAAAACGGGCTGTTAAATAAACACAAAGAGCGCAGCGGACAGACGAAAAGTAGCTTTGACAACTGTCTCAGAGTTAAATGGACAGATGGAGGTCAGAAATAAATTAATCGTTGGAAATGTGAAGCGAGAGAAAAGACACAAAAAGTAACATGGTGGAGATTTCAGAAAAAGATACATAGATATTAAAATGAACTGACTTTGTGGCTAGCCATTGCTACATTGATGGCTGGCTCCAGAATAGACATACACACAACGCTTCTTAAATTGTATTGGCCTGAACTTGAATTGGCAAAGTGCCCAAAGTGGCCTGTCGGAAGTAAGTGAGACGTGATGCAGCTGCAGTTTGAGTGTGTTTGTGTGTTAGCGTGTGTTCTGCTACAGTATGGCACTTTTCAACCTCTGCTGGAACCTCTGCTCTTTGTGGCCTGGTGATCGGATGCACAGATAACAAAAGTGTGTGTGTGTGTGTGTGTGTGTGTGTGTGTGTGACTCCTCAGCACTGGGCATCAGGGCAGTGTAGGACAGTGCTGGGTTTCAGAGTCAAAGGTCTGGTCTCTGTCACTACAGGCTACAGTTTATAAACAGAGAGAGGGAGAGGGTCTCTGCACAGTTTGGATGTGTGTGTTTGTGTGTGTGGTTTAATCCGAACTCCCAGCACCCTACTAAATCCTTCACAGCATCCGTTTGAAACCCTCCCCCCCCTTCTTAACTGTCCCCACTACAGACTCCACTGTCTGTTGTTGGATGTCTGGTCAAATCCTTCTAGCCAAAACAAATAAAGTCAAAACAGTTGAGCACAAACAAGCTTTTCAGCCAAAATGCAGCCACACACTTGATCCTGTTTAAATACTGATACCTGTATTTCAAAGTGGTCAGCTTTAAATCTACAGGCCTGATGAAACTGCAATATATGGTTGTTTGGCTCTTGAAGGGCCAGTGTGTAATATATAAGGGGATGTATTAGCAGAAATGGAATATAATAATAAGTATTATTAATATTGTGAAATCAGATTAGATTAAAATGTTTTACCTTTGTTATCAGAATTATTTGAATTTTAGCTGTAGTATACTTAAGATGTGTGGTGTAGCCTAACATTGCGCTTATCTTACAGGAATTAAACATTTGTATTGATTACATTAAATGTAAGATTAAGATGAGTAACGCGCAGATAATTCAGATGACAGTGTTTTAGTCAAGTCTTAATAAAGACATAATCATTTCAAATCTATTCATCTTTGTAAATGAAGGGTTATATATTGTCAGGATTATCATTACACACACCTAATTAGCGTTGTAATGCTGGAGCGTCGCTGATATTATTCACACCTGATTACTCAGGCAATTGTTAACACGGAGGGCGATGATGGAGAGGGATGATAAACAGTGCTGCGCTCCTATTGGCTGTATCAGGTTCTCTGCTTTGATCCTCTTCCTCCTCATTACTCAGGAGGCGGAGCGACAGGTGTGTGTGTGTGTGTGTGTGTGTGTGTGTGTGTGTGTGTGTGTGTGTGTGTGTGTGTGTGTGTGTGTGTGTGTGTGTGTGTGTGTGTGTGTGTGTTTATATGTGAAATGTGAACATTTTTGTAACATTAAATAGAGTGCACACATTCCTAAATTGTAACCAAGGAGGAAACAAATCTGTTTAGGGAGTATTCTGTATTTTATTTATTATCAACATTCTTACTCCTATTTGAAGTACAGGATCATTATTTTATTTTGAAAAATGTACTTAATTTTCCTTTCACTTGTAGATGTAATGATCTCACCCCATCATATCTCCTCTGTCTCAGCGGTCCAGTGAGCTCATAGTTGCACATTCACAAAAGACCATTGATAAACACACACACACACAGACTGATTATCTATAACTTTCTATGGCATTCGCTGGTAATTACTGTAACTCATGGAGCTGAGGGAGACAGAATATTATCAGACCCCAGGAAGAGAGATACGAGCAGTCCCCAAAGAGCGAATGTAGTGAATGTGTTGTTGCATTTATGAATTTCTTTGCATGTCTCTCTGTGGAGGGGGAGTGTTAGTTGCTCTTGTCTACATGAACAAACTCCAGACTCGAACAAGATACACCCACATAACCTGCCGATATCTCCGGATAAACCATCCAGAAATGCTGATAGCCAGGGACGTGTTGACTTCCCAAAATGCAGGAAAACCTCTGCCTTCCTCAGCAAAGACATTACACATACTGCCCTCCTTCCCTGAATGATTCTCCTCCAGCCTACAATCTCCTTCCATGTCCCACAGGGCACCGTCACCCCCACGAGGCCCAGTTTAAAGGCTCCTCCTGGGCTACTTCACTGATACTCCCCTAACCCTAAACTAACTAAAGAGAGGGCCTGAAGTACAGGGAGGAAACTTGTACAAACATTTAACATACATGGAAAATCATGTACACACACTGTACTCCAACAAAAAGCCAGGCGTAGGATAAATACATCTCCTACATTTAATAATAATAAAGCTTTATTTACATAGCACTTTTCATACAACACATGTAGCTCAAAGTGCTTTACCAAATGACACATCACAAGTTAAAAACAAACAACATAATAACATAGGTCTCAGATATATACAAATATATAAAAAACATGTCTATGAAGTGTTTTGGTCAAAAAACCAAACCGATCACCCATAGCCATGCCTCACCTCCCTCTATTTCTCTTCCTGTTCCAAAAGTGCTGATTCTGGGTATAAAGCTTCTTCTTTTTTTCTGAGTTTATGCCGGCTCATGCGGAACCTGGCAGATACGGTCTAAAATGCTGCGGTGATGAAACGCAAGGATTATTAGATCAAGGATTATTAGATCAAGGATTATTTCTGAAACAGTATGGAGCTCAAAGGCTTTCTGTCTTGCGGGTTTACCACAAGGTGAGTACCTTTTTTATTTCCTGCGATGCTTGCTAATGTAAACAAATACTATTACGTCCAAAACACGTCGGGAATTGTTTCTGATACAGCGACGCTTCTGATAGTGCCGTGGGTCCTTACATCATATCGGATGGCAAATCTGGATCAGCTCCGTTGTACCCCCGTTTTTTAGAGATTTGTGCACGAAGGAAAAGAGAGAGGGTTTTATTTTCTGACACTTTGTGAGTTCCCTGACACACCGGGGACACATATTTATGTGTAAAAGACATCAAAAAGTGCATTTTGCATGATAGGTCCCCTTTAAAAGGGACATGCAGCAAAATATAACATGGTATCAGGTTAATAGACCCAAGGAGGTAAAATGCATGATAATTCACAAAGTGAACATATAGGTATAACAGAAATAAAAAGAAAAAGATTAAGACCTATAAAATAAATAAAACCATATAAAAATAATAAAGACTAAAAGAACATTTAAAGTGTGGGGGGGGGGGGTTGTNAGTCCACACTCCATATTTAGGTCTGGTCGGGGACTTGAACCGGAGTCCTACGGCTCCCAGTCCAAGCCCCTACTGACTGAGCCACTGCCGGGTATGGGTATGGCAGAACAGCTCGGATGAGGGTAGTGTAAAGAAAGCGGCAAGAATGAATCCCGCCAGTATTTAAAATATTCCAGTATTTAAAATATTCCAGTATTTAAAATATTCCAGTATTTAAAATATTCCAGCAGTTAGAATCTTGAGCGTGTGGATTTGTATTCTTATTTAATCTTCACTATAAAGTGGTTTTATTTGAAAGGCTCTGTTCTGTACTTGCAGGTCCTTCAGTTGGACCTACAGCAAAGGGGGCTCCACCCTCGACGGCTCTCCTCCACCCCCATCAAGTCACCACCAAAAGCTGCAGGTCAGGGGAGCGGTGGTGCTGCTAGTGGGAGTGATGTGGCATCTAGAAACAGTCCTACGAACTCTATGAAGTGCAATGAAGATGCGCTTACAAACTGCGTTAAGAATAAGACGGAAGTGAACAATGTGAGAGGAGAGAAGCCCGAGATCTCCGATGTGTCATCCTGCGACTCTGAATTTGAAGACCAGGAAGTAGCGGTCAAACCACCTGCGTTTCCCAGCAGCCTTTGCTTTCCCCCACAGTCCAACCTGCCGTATGACAAGCGTTCGTATCAGGACGAGGACAGCTGCAGGGACTCGGCCTCAGATGTGACACAAACTGACGAGGAGGAGAGTGACAGCATCCTGAGCGACGCAGACGAGTCCACTCTGATAGAGGACAGGCAGCAGGGGGGGGTTGTGTTTGACGACGACGACACGTGGAACGACCTGGACGACACCGCAGTCGCCCCAGCCAATGAGAGTAGAGGAGTTAGTCCGGTTTCCAAGGCAATAGCCAATGGGATCCCGCCCCCCACGCAGACTCTCTCGAGGAAGGTGGCAGCGAGTAAAGTGGTGGAGCTGGAAATAGAAACCGAGCTTCCTCCTGCCTCTCAGCTCATGACCAGGTTGTTCCCCGCGCTGAAGCCAAAGACCCAGAATGCACCTCTCCCTGTTCCTTCTGTTGCATCAGAGTACAAAAGGCCAGAGGAGGAGACAGGTGAGAAAACACTTTTGTTTCCTTATTGACATGTATCAATATATACATGTCAATAACCTGTATCAGTATTCTCAAATACAGGGAGCAGATTTTCAAGGAGGGTGAGTTAGCCTAATGTGGGACATTAGTTTGAAGGTTGCTCCACCCTCATCTGTGATTGGACATTTGAGAAGTCATGTGATTTTGATCGCATGACATCACATCTTGTGTTAACCCACAGTTTCATTTGTTTGTGGAAGACCTACACCCAATGGAGCTTAGGTGTCCCACATTAGGGAGTGTCCCACATTATGGCGTGTCCCACATTAGGGCGTGTCCCACATTAGGGAGTGTCCCACATTAGGGAGTGTCCCACATTAGGGAGTGTCCCACATTAGGGCAACTCACCCGATGTTTATTTCCCATAGGCCCATAAATGTCATTATTATCATCCTTATATTTAATAATCAAAATGTCTACAATTCCCTCCTGCCTACTCCCCTCTCTGTCTCTAACATTGTGGTATACGCTTACGAAACCTCAACTACATGTTCAGTACCTTTTTTAAAACGGCACACATGCATGAACAGGAGATTTCTGGTTGTCACTTTATTGTGTCATGTACATTTTTAATGCAAAATATATATTATTGGCCGATCAATAAAAGTGTGTGTGTGTGTGTTCGTCTCCAGTCCCGCAGGTCCAGTCCCGACAGCTGAGAGAGAGACTGGTGGAGCTGGAGATTGAGATAGAGAGATTTAAGAAGGAGAACGCTGCCCTCGCCAAACTCAGACAGGAGAACGAGAAAAACCAGGAGGACCTCAGGTGAAATATCACGTTACGTTTTCAAATGACCTGAGAGGTTCCTGCTCTGAGTTACTCTTATGACTTCATGTGTTTAGCTATTTCTCTAATGCTGTATATATTTGTTTGATGTAACTTTGTCCATGTCTCTCCTTGTTTGTTGTGCTTACTTTGTTGCTGTGTTCGTAGGAAAGAGCGTGTGGAGTTTGAGCAGCTGAAGGCAGAGGAGCTGGCTAAGTTAGAGGAGTATAAGAAGGAGGAGAACAGGAAGCTGCAGAAGGATCGTAAACTGTTTGAGAAGCATGCGTCAGCCGCCAGAGCCATACCAGACAAGAAGGAAAGAGAGGAAATCCAGGTGAGTTCACACGTTATACATTTACAGTTTCAGTCCAGTGACGTTGGCTTATGTCTGCTTTACATACACATTCATCAAAACTGAAATACTAATGAAGATGGATCTGCTGGATGTGAATGAAGCGACTTAAGCTAACAACTTAAAGGTCCCCTATTATTCTGTTTTTCATCAATATATTATAAGTCTCAGAAATATACAGAACATGTCTCTGAAGTGTTTGGCTCCAAACACCAAACAGATCATTGCAGCTGCCAAGGCACAC
>NW_011369947.1:9454735-9455246 GCF_000735185.1 Notothenia coriiceps
GGGGTTGTATTAAAAAGCTAAAAAAATGGTATAAAAATAAAAAGTTGTATTTATGGAAGAAAAGTAAAATTGACAGAATAAAAAGAGAGAAATGTGAAATTATGAAAGAAGCAGAAATGTTTTGCTGTATTTAGGGATTGCAATTTTGAGTTTGTGTTAAAGATTAAATTAAGGTGGCTGACTTTAGCAACACCTTCTCCCATCTAATTTCAGCCTAATCTGTGTTTGTGCGAGTGTGTGGATCAGTTCTCCCATGAGACACAGACATAAAGCTACCGGAGGCTAACAGGAGACGACTAAGAGGGTGAGATGAGAGCTGTGATAAAAAAGATACCCTGACACACACACACACACACACACACACACACACACACACACACACACACACACACACGTGTTGTGAAAGACGAAGGACGGACCCTAAACCCCAAGGCTCCTAAATCCCAAGGGAACTTCTGTAACTTCTTAAACTACCAGGTCTACAAACACACGACACGACACATCACACACA
>NW_011369947.1:9455494-9466798 GCF_000735185.1 Notothenia coriiceps
TCAATGTCTCAAGGGAACCCCTAAGATCCTCGGAACCCCAAATCCCAAGGCAGGAAGCAGACAAGTGTGTGTGTGTGTGTGTGTGTGTGTGTGTGTGTGTGTGTGTGTGTGTGTGTGTGTGTGTGTGTGTGTGTGTGTGTGTGTGTGTGTATATTAGCTCATTAGTGTGTGTGCACGTGTTTCTTGTGTGTGTGTGTGTGTGTGTGTGTGTGTGTGTGTGTGTGTGTGTGTGTGTGCGTGTGCGTGTGCGTGTGCGTGTGCGTGTGTGTGTGTGTGTGTGCGTGTGAATGTGACCCAAGCTCCGGTGCAGCAAACAGACAGCTCCACTTAGTAGCAGAGGACAGACACAATAGCACCTTACCTTTACGGCATAATCACAAACAGATGTGAGCTGATTGGAATCTGTACTAAATGTTGGCTGTAGCATTTGATTATTAGCTTATCATGCTAAATGCCACAGTGCAAGTGCATGGTCTTACATATTTCTTTGATGACACACCACACTGCAGGCAGTTATGAGAAAAACTCCTCACTCCAGTCCTCACATCAGTACTATATATTGTTGCCAGATAAACTGACTTTTATAATATTAGCAAACTCGTATTAGCGGTGGAAACATTTAGTAAGATGTGCCATTGTAACTGTGTTCAATCATTCAGAGGGATAAACTCAACATAAGAGAAGAAGGGCCATCTCTCTACCAACCATAGCAGAAAGCAATGACGCCTTGTTGCAAACAAGTAAATGGATTGTAAATGTAAATGGATTTTAACGCAACCATTTTAATATGATATAAGTCAGATCATTAATATGATATAAGTCAGATCATTTTTGGTTTGCATCGCCTCACCCATAACACTGACACTCAGTTCTTTTTTGGCACAAGCTATTCATCCACTGGCTATAATGTAAATTGCATTGTTTATAATCATCAGAGAAAGATTCACATAAAGTAATTTGTCCAATCAGCAGAGCTATAGTTGACTACTTTATTTGTTTGTTCACATCCGTTAGTTAATACGGCCATTTTCAGTTTTGAAACAGAAATAAAAGGACATCACTATGATATGCTTGAATATAAGTTTGTTTGTGATCCATTACCATCTAAAATGGTCAGATCACCCACCCAAACACCTAGATGAGTCTGCCATAAAGGTTAATAAACTATCATTTGCTAATTCACTCATGATTCGGTCCTATTTTACAAATATTTGCTATTTCAAAGGACATGCAGACTGAGCAGTGGTGAAATGAGTTGTGTGCTCTCTCTCTTCTTTTAAAAACTCTATCTTAATCCTGCTGCTCTTCTTCTTCTTGTTTTTTAAACAAGGTTATTGAGTTTTGTAATAACAGTTACACCATCATGTTAATGTTACATTGCTGTTTCTTGTGAAACACACACACACACACACACACACACACACACACACACACACACACACACACACACACACACACACACACACACACACACACACACACACTCTCTCACACGTGTGTAAATACAATTCCTTGTTTCTTGCTGATCCTCGTTATAATAGCGTAACAGCCGTTGTCCAGCTGTTTTTGATATGTATTTACTTTTTTGCTTATTTATTTGACAGCAGCCTTCTGTATCTTAAGAGGTGTGAAGTGTGTGTCTCAGTAGTTAACTATTTGTTGCCCATTTTGAAAGTGGGCAACATGCCTCCGAATGCCTCCTCAGGTCAGAAACTTTGAAAGTCAGCAAACATGTTGGTGTACTCTTTATTGTCTCACTTTGCTTCCTTAATCAAACAATTACTGATAACATATTTAGCCACATGGGATTGTGTTGCCAGGTAGCGGCTAACAGCTTCTTCGTGACAGTTTTGTAGTTGTCAATGTGACCATAGATCTTAGGTACCTTTAACCGGGATCATCGTTGCCCTTTGACACCCCCTTTCTGCAGACCTTCTTGGCATAAGTCCTCGATCTCCTATAGCGCCATTTTAGTTGATTTAATGCAAGCTATTTTTACTTCCAATATTGGCCAAATGTGTTATCAAAGCCTTAAAAAACTGTAGCGTTCAGTTTAAGGGCCAATGTCAACATTTGTAAAACTGACATTTCATACCATGATCGGACTTTTTTAGGAATGACGAAGCCTCAGTCTGTTTTTCCTGCTTTTTTTTTACTACACTCTTTCTTCTTTTAGGGAAAAACACAGAGCAGATTTATCAACGAAATGGTGGTCCTTATCCATCTTTTTCCCCCCTGGATGCTAATTAAAGATAATAAACGCTGAAGATCATTTCTCTGCAGCTTCAAACTCACCGTCACCTCTGCTCTTTTGCACCGACACTCACATAGCCAGATGGGATGAGGCACCCTCGCCTAAACAACACACGTTTGTTGGCCTCAGGCTTTCCCTGAGGCCGCAGGTGTGTGTGAACTAAAATGCTGCATTTTCGGCTAGGAAACACTGAAATGCATGTTTAAATAAGCATCGAATGATAAAAATAGTGAAAGGTCTTTTAAATACACATAACGCTACATCTTTCAAACAGATGCGTGAACGCACACATACAGATTCATTTCATTGTATGTCTTACTTTAAACCCCTCGTTTATCTTCACTCCACGCCTTAAACACAGGTGTTTGGAGAGCTTACAGACGAGAGACTGATGCCAGATATCATGATATCATAACCACGTTTTAGTCATCTCTTTCCCTCACACAATTGTTTCCCAGAAAACTCCCCTGCACTTCACTTTTGCCTAACACAAAGACCCCTCTAAAACCTTTCTTTTTTCTCCACTCAGCTCAGTAAATTGGTAGATATTTATTTAGTTTAGTAGACAGAGAGTCTCATGACTGGCCCTGAGATTTTTATTGAGCAAGAAGATAAAACGGCCAGTTCTGTTCTGTGTCCATTAGGGCTAAAATCGCCAGAAGACTGTCTGATGAAATGGTATAAACTGTTGTGGTTATCTTCCCTGGCTGCTGCAGTGGATGAGAGCCAGAGAGAAGGAGAGGGACGACATGCTCACAAAACTACACATTACTACACAGACGCTAAACCATTCACACAGTCACAAATCTGCCCCTCCTCGGTATTGCCCAGGTCTGTATTTATCCCTAACCATAACAGAGCAGGCAGATAATGGCTGATGGGACTGTCGTAAAAATAACC
Organism: Notothenia coriiceps; assembly: GCF_000735185.1. Classification (NCBI taxonomy): domain Eukaryota; kingdom Metazoa; phylum Chordata; class Actinopteri; order Perciformes; family Nototheniidae; genus Notothenia; species Notothenia coriiceps. The sequence goes on from NW_011369947.1 coordinate 9,458,649, forward strand.
TGGCACACGTCTGTTTGGATTAACCTCGTCTCCTCACTACTTTCTACTTCTCTCTCCCTCCATCATGTTTTATTGCTCCTTTTTCCTACCCTTGACTTGCTACATATCCATCTATTTATGTATCTATGTATCAATCTACCTATCTCTCATCTGACTGCCTCAGTCTGTCAATTAAACACACTTTAACTTCAACAACATTTCCATGCTAAACACATTCTCTTCTTGCTCTAATGTAAAGGTGTTTTGTATTTCTTTTGGAAGAGTGTTATCTACAGAAAAAGCAACAGGGGCCGCTTATTTTTCCTCCAAACTATCCTCTTTGTTAGTGCAAGATATAAAATACTGGTCCAAAAATGTTAAGATCTCAAAGGAAAAACTAAGTACAAAGAAAGACTAATCATCATCCCATAATCTCCCTTGTGGGGGTTTGAAATGCAACCACACACATATACACAAACAGAGAGTATGAAATGTTGAAGTTGTTTTTTATAGTAGTGATAACAAGCTCATCTGTTTTCGGTGGATTTTCCCTGTAAACATTAGTCATTGAATTGATTGAGAACATTACTGGAAGAAATGTCAGATCTTCCTTTTTTAAATGTTTTATTTTTACGTGCAAAAACTTATTTTCCCCAGGGCTGTAGAAAAAAGCTTTTAACAAAACTTTTTCACAAGGTTGCTCACTTACTAGTCCAACAGCTATGTGTGATTATGAATCCCGTCGCTTTTAAAGGCGAGACCCATCCTGCGTAGCATTCTAGCGCAATAGGATTGGCCAGAAGTCCACTTTTCCAAAACACAGGTCATCTGTTGGATAATGTTCTACGCCTTGACCAATGGGCTATCCTAACCATAACCACTAGTCTGTGAATCATCAAGCTACACAAGGCGGATATAGCCAAGAAAAGCAGCTGGATTCATAATCACGCAGCAGATACATATGTAGCAACATTAGCATTAATTAGCACGTGGTTACTGGCCATATGTGAGTCTAATTTCCATCTCTTTTAGTTCTGTTTTGCTCGCTAACAACTCCTGAGGAAAATATAGCTGTGTAGCTGCTAAAAGATGCACCATGTTCACCAGCTAGTTGCTAACTTTGCCTGTCTGCTAGTTGGAAAGGAAAGTAGCGACACCAAAGTATAGTTAACCGAATCAGAATAGTAAAAGGCCTGAAAACAGACTTTTTTTTATTTCAGGAGAAATCCCAAATCAAGATTATTCCCAAAATGTATCTTTAATTGGCAAAAATCTAACTTCAAGACCCAACGCTGGACTGAATTGTAAGGATGAACATTACAGTACCGAATTTAAAACTTTCATTTCCTGCAGGATGCCCCTTTGAATGAGTCGTGTTCAATAAAACCGGAAACAATTATGTTGAAAACCAACAACAAGACAGTTGATGACTTAAAGTAAACTCTCTGAACTCCAAAGTGGGACATCGTGAGCCTGTAAAATGCTGATCCCCATGTCTGATGAGAATAGGAGACCAATATTTTATATCCCTGTGGAGGATGGGGATACAATATATCTGACTCAGCTTTATTGGCTTACTCTTTAATGACTTCCTGCGAAGAGTGAGGCTGAATGAGATGGAGGGAGTCTAACATGCTGAGAACCTTCCTTCCTTTTACTCATTCTTCTTTTGTTTTTTAGACTTTCTTTAAACTATTTATGTTCTTTACCTTGTTACCCTCATCCCTGTTCATCACCGATTGGCTGATTCCCAATCGCCTCTCTCTGACTTTTATCGTCATTTGGAAAGACTGTAAAGTAAATGCTTCTTCAACATGATAAGTATATGACCTTGTCCATGTTTTCCTTGGTTTACCCCGCTCTTTCTTTCTGGATGGCTAAGATGGGGTTACTAATGAGCACATGTTCTGATGATGAAGCCTTTTTCCAAGAATCTTTTCTCCCAAACGCCCGTGGCCTTTGGATGACTCCCCAAGGAGACCATTAATTTAGATATCAGTATGTGTGTGTGTGTGTGTGCTGTGTGTGTGTGTGTGTGCGTGCGTGTGTGCGTGCGTGCGTGCGTGCGCGCGTGCGCGTGCGCGTGTGTGTGTGTTGCTTGCATATGAGTGGGAGATTTTGTTGCTTTGTTTCATCACACACAGACACAAGTATGAGCAAAAGCAGGCCAATTAGAAAATGTGTGCAAACATGCATCAACCTTGCACACCGTACGATTGTAACTCCCAATCTTCGAGCCGCGAAAACACAACACCCCCTTATCACATATCCCTCCTTCCTATCATCCTTCTACACCTTCACCCGGATTTGCTCCCCAAACGCCACCCCAAAACATCCTTCTATGTCAACACTTCCCACCCCCCCATTCCACCCACATTCGGACCTCGACCAGTGCAAACTTATAAAGACAGAGATAGTCTTGGCACCCAGCCTCTCCTCCTAACATACATTGTATACATTAACACACACAGTGACTATGATGCATTTCACTACTGATTGCTAACACACACACACTTTATCTCAAAAGGCAACCAGGTGTGTAATTGAGCCTCCCGAAGCCAACACATTTGTGGTTTTTCTCTGCGATTGTTAGGTGCCCTTCGGAAGCACTCCTCCACACTCTTACAGCAGTTTGTTTTTGCATTGCGCTGATTTCTAGTGAGAGGAAGAATCCACTCCACAAGGCTTACAGCAACTCCTTCTCTATCCAAACAATGGCTGGATGTCCGTCTGAGGTGCTGAAAAAAGGGCCAGCGGGCCCCAGTTCTGCAGCAGAGATGTATCGTTTGTTCATTTGTGTCAGTGTGGAGCCACAAAAAAGAGTATTGCCGAGAGAATTTTCCATCTAATTTTGAAGTGACTGGTTGTTTGCAGCTTTTAATATAGACAAGTCAATACAAATGTTCACTGATAAAGAAAAAATCGGTATTTACTTTGGAAGATTTCCTCCTCATGATTATCATGATGATGATACATCCTTCCTTCACTGCTCTTTTTGAAGTTAATGCTTGCTTGTTTTTCTGCCCTTTGGGCTCAGCTGTAATATCTGTAATCAGACAATATCATTTCCTTTTAAAATCAACAATTGAAATGAAACAGGCGCCAATGCAAATGACAATATAGTACAAAATAGGGTGTTTTATTTTCATCCCTTTTAAGAAAGTACTTTTTTACTTTTTACCAAATGGACCAAAACACGGACAAATAGTAAGATCTTATGTAGATAATAATGACAATAAATAAAATAAAGTGTAAATGATACCCTCTTAACTGAAAATAAGTACGTTTTCCATTGAAATAAAACACAACAAAATATTGAGTCCATGCTGATCGAGTACTTCATTGGATGGGATGCAGAAATATTTTGTTGATGAAAATCCAAACTCTTTTCTAGCTTTGTTTTTAGTTTTGAAGTTGGTGAAGATCCATGTTTAGTTTTTTACTTTTATAATGGGATTTTTTGTATAATTCACGATTTCTACTTAATCTGTAAATGATCATACTGACGCTCTATGTCAAGTGAAAAAAAGCCATCACCCACATTTTCATTATGCAAGTTTATGGGCAAGGCAGGCAGAAATGCAATAAAACAATTTAAAACTCAGATAGAAAATGTATCAGAAAAACAACAGCAATAAATCAATCTGAAAGAGACTTGGATTTAACGGTGACCCAGTTCCTCAGCAGTACATCTGAACAGAGCAGGTGCTTTCTCTGCAGACTGGAGTTGCACCAGATAATGCTCATGGCAGTGTCATCATTTTCCAAAACTAGTCTAAACATGGCTTAGCAGGGAACTCCATAACATTTATGCAGGTGCTGTTAATGTTAGCCCAGTAAAGCCGCATGATGAGCGTTGGAGTGATTGTCTCTCTGTCTGAGCTCAGACTCACCTCTGGGGCTGTGATGTAAGAGGATTTCACTTCTTTATAGAGCTCCTTTCCAACATTTTTTATTTTATTTACCTGATTGGCTCTGGTGCATAAGTTAGATTCCTCAACTTTGGTGCTAAGTGAGTTAGTCTGCTGGCACATTGGGGCTTTTGGGGGTTCTTAAGATTATCTAACTTAGTTAGATAGTGTGTCTGAGAAAAGCTCAACAACAGTCATGCAATTTAACATCAAACTCTGGGTATTTTTATCTGAAGAGAACGTATATTATGGGAATGCCATTTGTTTAGGGTTAGTTTAAGCACAAGATACTGATTAACCTTTCTTTTCCATTAAAAACCAAAATAAATAATAAACAACTTGTCCTATTCGACAAAGAAGTCCAATGTTAAAAAACTTTAGATGAACTTGATCAGACTTTAGAGAGGTCAACTGACTCTGAGTGGGTTAACATTCCTGTTTCGATGTATAAGTCACACAAAAAAAACACCAACATAACTTTCTGAATCTGGGATTTTAGGATGTTGCATGCATTAACAAGCCTGCATGCATTTCTGTGTGGGCAAATCTGTTTTTTTTAGTATGTATGTATGCACACGAGGCCAGTGTGTTGGCTGTGCCCCTGATGTCGGGGGCTGTCTGGTCCCAGTAAGAATAGGAGCTGATATAAACAGGCTTGGTCGTTCCCACGTCTCTGTTTACACTGGAAGACCCCAGAGCAGCACTACCCGAGCACTGGATTCCCTCCACACGGCCAACTAACACACTATCTATCTCTGTCTCCTACAGAACACTCACTCGTACATACACACATGTAGTACGTAGGCAGGCAGATATGTGCAGAAATGCAGCCATTCATATATAAGGTGGGTAGTCGCTGTCTTATCTTTTTAAACTTACTTTTGTTGTCCTAGGGCATTTCCCTCATGCCTTTAATTTGTCCCAAGATGCCCATTTCATTTTCCATTTTCCACTACCTTTTAAAAACCTGTCTGATGGAAAACAGACTGGTAAATATTAAGCAGTGTGACACAGAGTTCCCACAAAGCCATCAAACTAGTACTGAACTCAGTTTTACAACTCGACCGCATAGACTCTCAAAAGCTTTGAATTAGCTCTCCAAGCCCTTTTGAGACGGGCCTGTGATGTGCGCGCAACATAAACAGAACACCGGGGTCTTGACAAACACGCCCAGTTTACCGGCAACAGTGAGGTCACCCCTGAAGAACATCTTTGCAAAGACGCATCTGCCTGCATGTTTTGCGCGTGTCTTTAAAAACAAATAGCATTTCGTGTTTTTCGTAAGTTGTAGACGCATAATGACTTTGTTTTTAGTATATTTCTAAAGGTTCCCCTTTTTCTTTTAGTTTGCTTGGATACAAATTGCATGACCTTTTCAGCTTTTTGTCATAAGAATTCCAAACTGTGCAGATCATCCATACGCTCGGAAGGAAACACTCCTCTTGGGACCTGGGGATGTATGGATATGGTTGATAATATTGTTTCACCCAAAAGCAAACATTTTACACAACATTTATTATTTTTGTGTCATGTTTGACTACTATAAATGTAGGGGGTGAACACTTTGAAGTAAGCAAATGGCTGATGAAGAATTGATACACACACATATACTGTAGGCACACAATTAAAATATATTCCCTAGAAGTATAACAATGTTATTTATCTCACACACACACACACACACACACACACACACACACACACACACACACACACACACACACACACACACACACGCACGCACACACACACACACGCACACACACACACACACACACACACACACACACACACACACACACACACACACACACACACACACACACACACACACACACACATGCACACACACAAAAACAAATTGACACATTTCCCGCTCTTATGTGCCCTCCCCCCACATGGATCACACCTGGCACACCAATACATGTTCAGTGTCTGTTCTTTGTATATTTACTGCAGTGTTTCATGTATACCAGTAGTCTGATACAATATGTACAGTTTGAAAGGGTGTTAAATTAAATTTGGTGATAATTCATGGTTTTTGTGTTTATGTAATAGCAGTTAAAACAGGACCGGTCAAATTTGACCGCGAACGTCAGGGCGGGAAAACACAACAGGAGTACGATTGAAACATTTCAGGTTGTTCTTTGGTGCATCAAAGTTGGAAAATCTGCGTTGTAGTAACTGTTCTTGGAGTTTATTTTTCACTTAAACTAATCTAATCCCACCCTCCTCAGACTTCATTAAGTCTAGTCTATCAAGGCTATTCCAGTTCACTGCAGTCCAGTCTGTTAAAAGGAGAGTGGATGATCCATCCCTCTCGTTTAGCTGTTGATTACTTCTGTATTTGTTATCATTGATTTCTACCCGAAAAATACCCAGATTTATTTTAAAAAGCAGTTCATTTTCACCTGGATATTATATACCTACATGTGGTATTACTGGTGGTTAAGCGGGTGTTAGTGTCGTCTGTGCCAAACGTTATCCACTAATCCCGTATATTTTGCATTTACAGACGCATTTCAAAGAGATTCCTAAAAAACCTACATGAGAGAGAGAGAGAGTAGCTGTATTACACTCCAAACAACTGAACCAAAACAATATGAAAACTACAGAAACACATCTTATTTAACTCTGACATGGTTTACGGATACAGTCATGTACCAAGGCTGTGTCCATGTGTAAAGTGGGTGTAATAACACTGTGTCACATGGGTGCAATGTGGGTCAAATAACAGTGTAATATAGGGATGGGGCGGGTGATTGTGTAACCACAGTGTAATTAAAGTGTAATAACAGTGTGATATTGGTTGTTACACGGGTGTGGGTCTAACATGGCTGTATTAATAGTGCTACATGGGTCAATAGTGTTTTACTTTCCTACATGCCTAACCGAGTTTCTAATATAAAAAAATTAGTGTTTTCACTTTTTCATAATGCTTATTAGTATCAGAGAGGTCAGTGATGGGGTCAGGAGAGAAGGTGCGAGGGCAATCGTTTACTTTGCTTCTTATGTTTTGGTAATACATTCATTCCCTGACGTCTCTGCTCCCTGTGGGGAAGATGCTCAGCTCGTCAGGCGAACACGCAGCACATTCACATGGCTTGCTGACCCTATTATACATAATGGCCCTCTCATGAATTGAACACGAGATGCTATGATTCAGCGAGCCGCTGCACTGCAGCACTCAGGCTTCGTATGGAGACTTAAAGCTCCAATGTTTTCCTCACTTGTTTTTTTGACACTGTTTGAAATCGGTCAACCACAAACACCGTCAACATGCAGCCAGCGCCACATATTGGCAAACACATTATCGTCATGTCGGAAGGTCGGGTCAACGCCGCCTTTCAACAAATACACACACATGGCAAAGCAGAACATTTCTGAGTGTCGGGGGGTTAGGACAGGAAAAGACGAGTCACCACAGATGCATTTTGAACTACCGTAATTTTGGGACTATAAGGCGCACCTGAATATAAGCCGCAGCAGCTAAATTGAATGATGTGTACATATATAAGCCGCACTGGACTATAAGCCGCAGGTGTTTTAATGTTTAATTACCATATGTAAGGGTTCGTGCACAGAGGGGATTGTCGGGAAAGAGATGGCTGTTTGAGGAAGCTCCCATTTATTAACATTTCAACAAACAAGTTGCATATTTGCATAACGTATTCAAGTGTTAGCATTTAGTGCAATAGTAGCTACAGAACATGTGCTGTGTAAACTGTACTGTATCACATAGCGTTTCAGACACGGTTACCTTTGTAGAAGATATGCATTAAAAGCCTGATATTCGCCGGAAAAAAAGTAAAAACTGGGACGCCGAATATATTCCACGCCGATTAGATACCCTAAACCATGTCGATTGCGGTGATCCCTGATTAGATACCCAAAATGCTCGATTGCCGGTGATCAGCCTGATTTAGATACCTAAACATGTCAATTGCGGTGATCCCCTCGGCGGATTTAGATACCTGAAAATGGCCATTCGTCAGGGTGGGTGGAATTGAGATACCCGACGAGTACCGGCCAGCGCGTGGAAGGTCGTCCTTTTCGAAACCTCCGGCCTTTTCTTTACTCGTCCATCGCGCGGTTTCATTTTTCACCTTGGCTCTCACCATGCTCTCTGTCTTGCTCTCGTTCGTCTGTCTGTAATGCTCTCGCTCTGGTCAAACAGGCATGTGACCAACTTTTGGTTGACGACATCTAGTCGACGCCATGCACGCCGACCCTCGCCGTGGCAAATTCAAACTTTCAACT
>NW_011369947.1:9466864-9476864 GCF_000735185.1 Notothenia coriiceps
GTTAGAGTAGACAGGTACAAGAGCTCAACGAATAAGTACTAAGTCCACATTAAAAGACCTTGATGGTCACCAGTACACTGCAGGATGTGACAGAGTACACCTCAGGCTCCATCCATTCACTAAATTCATTCATGAGCCACGGGAGCGGCTGTGAACTCTCTCATTGATAACACAAACATTCCCAACCGCGTCCAAACTTTACTCCTTCTCCCCTTTTGTAGCCTGTCCAGAATTCCCTAAGCAGTATTTACTGACCAGATGTGCTCATTTTCCTCTGAGATGTTTTTTTTACCTCATAGCTTAAATGTCAATACACCATAAACACTGGAAAAATTACACATTGTTATCTGGAAATGGTGTTAACATAAGCCTACTAAGTGTAATATTGGCAAACGGAGATTATCCCAAACAACAGAATTTGGCTACAGAAATCAACCCTAATGGTCCACATGGTGGCGCAAGTTCGCAAGTTACCAACATTAAACCAACGTATGGTTTAAACATCTGCATAATAATTTTCTTTATTTCTTTGACAAAAAAGTTGTAATTTATATGAATATATGGTTAATTTATCTTTGCCATTCATTTCATCTCTATAAATAATTCAATTCTACACGCATTAATGTGAATGGGAATTAAATGCCAATTGGAGAAAAGGAATGTTCTATTTGATATGGTTTTCTCCAAACAATTGAAAGGAGTCATACATTGATCATGTTTGCTGCAGGTAGGGATGGATTTTTCATAATATGTATCTGTAAATTAATTTCCAATTAACTTTGCAATTCCTTGCTTTTACTCAATTGAAAACATGTGATACTTTTCTTGTTTTAACTAAGAGAACTTTAATAATTGCTTGGTGATGATAAAGAAGAATACAGTCTTTATATTTGTTTACCAAATGCCTTATGATGAATTCCTGCAAAACAAGAATAGTTTTTACTGTTTGTAGTTTTACTTTTGAAAACACATATCTAATTAGGCTAACTACTATTTAAAATATATTTTTTTGTCCTGCAAATCGTTATCATAAAAAGTTACTATACATTAGTAGCCGACTGTATGTTATCATGGCTACATTTTTAAAGTTCAAATGTTATCATGGCTACATTTTTAAAGTTCAAACCGGAAGTTGTAGTTATTTTGAAGTTCCCTGCGTCACAAGGGTTTATTCTGAAAGCCCAAACAGGAAGCTAGTTGGCTCGCTGTTCAGTGTCTCGCGGAGGAAGGGGTCTGTCCACAAATTTCACCGTTGGCTGGACTGTTTATGTTTCGGGCTTACATCACTGAGCTAGCTGAAGAGGTAGCTAAAGAACTAAAGCATACATTTGAGAAACACACATGAACACCAACCACTGGAAACAGTGTAACGACCTCGTCATCGTTAGATAGCTAGCTTGTTAGCTAGCTTAGCTGCCAACTTTTCATTCATTACTGCCTGAGCACTTTCTTTGTTGCAGCTAACGGATAGCCTCATCACAACAGATCTGGGCAGTAGTGAGGTGGATCTACTGTTTGTTCCTGATCGTTAATCTCAGTAAACTTCATAAAACATGTTAGTTGATGTCGAAATGTTAAATTAGTCTGCGATTAAAAGTTGACAGCCGGTTTGTAAGGCTTGCAAGATTAGCTAGCTTAGCATCAGTGTCCTAAACAAGCTTATCAGTTGCGTTACTATGCAATACAACAGAGGGGTGAGCGATGCATCAGCTGTAACGCCACTAAAGCTTCTGTTTTAGGCACAACTTTGCCCCGCTATATCGCGTTAACACATTAACGTGATGTATAAATCATGTATTTAATCTCTAATATATAATGTGTATGTATTTGACTGGATAGCGTGGATTTAGTAGGAAGAGCAAGTTGCTAGCGCGTCAGGCTGTATAACTAGCGGGAAAGCTAACTACATACATGGCCAACATAGCGTAAAAGTTCATACAAAATAAATATAATTTCCCAAAATGTATAAATGATTCCTCATGTCTTTCAGATGCCTTTGTGATTACTAGTCCCATTCATATCAAGTACAAGGGAACCACATAACTGGAGAATCAGATGAATTGGCGCTGCAACTAAGGTGACAAGTTAGTGCATTCATTTTTAACGTTTTCATTCAGATGTTATTTACACATACCGAACATACATGTGTGCGAGTTTATTTTAACTGTATTGGTCATGTTATAAAATGTGCTAATGTGACAGTGAAATATGAATAATATTGTAAACACTATGAAAACAAAGGCATTTTAGAAAGTAATAAGGATATAGGACATTACAAAACTTAGTATATTTGCATGTGTATGACACTAGTTTTTATCACCAAACAAGGTTTTTCGATATAAACTGTCATTATAACATTTGTCTCTCAAAATATTAATAACTCCTTTTTCCCCCTTCCAGCTCTTCTTGTCTCCTTGGCCCCTGAGTGACATGGTGGTGGAGGCGTAGGTGATAAATGTGTGAGGAGAAAGCCCCTGTGGTCCTCTTGCTGCATCGCACACTTCCTCATGGATTCCAGCAATGATGAGGCACTCGATATCATTATCACCAATGTGGTGGCCACATTCAGGGTCAGGTGCCACCTCAACCTGCGCACCATCGCCTTAGAGGGGAACAATGTCATCTATAAGCCGGATTGTGGGGTAAGGAAGTGGATGAAGGCAAAGAAATTCTTATTAAGAGATTCAAATAATAGCTTGATTTTCTTTTGATTATGTACAGTGCATTTATCATGATCCATGTTGGCTGCATTCAAATGTTAACACTTTCTTTTTTAGAAAGTCCTGATGAAGCTTCGTAAACCCAAAATAACAGCTTCAATCTGGTCCTCAGGGAAAATCATCTGCACAGGAGCCACAAGGTAGACACTCTACACCAGGGGTGTCAAACTCAATCGCGGGCCACATTCTCATAAAGTTTGCACTCAAAGGGCCGGTTGTAACTATATCAAAATATAATATATATATAAAATAATCTATTATAATACATTATTGCCACTGAATTGGATTATTATCGGATAGGGTAATAACTTAGTAATTAACTACGTCTGAAAGCAGAAGTCCAGGGCAAATAATTGCAAGTCTCTCCAGTGCGCATGTCACAAAACGAGATGTATTGTGGGGCATGTAGTTTATGAGCAACCTGCTTCTTTAAAGTGGCATGTAACCGTTATAATAAACGTATTATATTCTTTGCAAGCTCTTGCAGGGCCACATAAAATGAAGTCGCGGACCGGATTTGGCCCCCGGGCCTTGAGTTTGAGACCCCTGCTCTACACATAAAACACAAACCATGAACTCCTTTGAAGTCTGCGAATAAAATCTGCAACTGCTCATAACAAATCGGGTTGTTGTTGTTGCCAGAGCCCTATTAATAGCCTCTTTTAACTATCTCTGGTGAGAAAAATGTGGGCTTCTGATTTCTTGCCTCCCTTACTCTTTGTTTGCCAATTTCCATGTAACATCTCTTCTGTATTTTGCAGTGAGGATGACGCAAAGCTGGGCGCTCGCAGGTTAGCCCGTGTTCTGCAGAAACTGGGCTTCAGGGTGAGCATAACCTATGTATCATAACAAAAAGCACTTTATTATGTTTGAAAAACAGGCATAACTATGAATATCAATCTGAATGTGAAGTGTATTGTAACATGTTAGACTGTCTAGTTAAGGTTCAAGCCTCTGTTATAAGAAAAACATGTGATTTCTCAGGGGATTTTTCTTTTCTTTATACAATCCTGGACTTATTGACTCAGCAAGAGTCAATATGTTTCAAGAAGGCTCTGCTGTTAATGCAGTTCTTTAATCAAACAGAAATACTGACAGTTTAAAGGATTACATTTCTTGTGAATCCTCATTTGGTTTAGACAGGTCACCTCTCACCAGATCAGATTACTTGCCGGTTATCGGTGGATTACATTTGCATATATCTCTGGAATAACTGGAGTGTGTGTGTGTGGGGGCTGATTTATAGGAATTATTGCCAACACTAAGGCCATGAGACCAACATTAAAAGACAAGAGTTCTTCTTTAATGTGGACGCATGTACGTGTAAATACATTCATATGAGTAACTGCATGTGTATTTTTTTTCTACACAGGTGAGGTTTTCAGCCTTCAAAGTGGTGAATGTTCTGGCAGTGTGCTCCATGCCCTTTTCGATCGCTCTTATAGACTTTACAATGAACAACCGACCCATTGCCAGGTAATACAGTACTATGCATTACAACCAATATCACGACCACACTGATTACAATCATAACTGTTATCCAGATTTGTCTTAGCAGTGCTATAAATATATATAACATAGTACCTATGGTTTGTCCTGTCAGTCCAGAATCTCCAAAATGTTTTGGTTCTCATTTTCACTCATTAGAAGTCTGACGTTATCTCTGATCTCATAAAGACTACAGATTAATGTCATTATTATATGGTTTGTCAGTTATTTTTAATGAAATGTAATTATATTTATTTCAAATTTTTTTGCCACCTCAGTAGGCTACATGTATTTTGGAGTAAATAGCCCTGTTTAAAATGTTTTTTTTTACCATAGTTTTTTATTATTTGGAAGGGCAGGATGACCTCTAGTGGTGTGAGCACTGTTCAGCATTTCAGTACTCATTTAGCACCAGCATCAGAGAAAAGACGTGTATGTGTAAACAGCTTCTGATTCACAAAGCTGTGTATGTACTTGGATAGGTACACAGATATAGATTGTAAAATAAGAACTTGGTGTATTCTTTTATTTTTTTTAATTAGTTTTTAAATGAATGAACCTTCTGTGTCCCTGTAATGCTGCATGCTAGGGGAGAATACTGTATTTTGGATGAATAACCTCAATTATGATTTTATTTTTCAGTTATTGTCCAAAAAATAGTTATTGAAGGTCATGGTTGATTCCTCAAGATTTTTGAGATGACTTACCTTGTGCTTGTTTGTGTTTGTCAGTTATGAACCGGAGCTCCATCCTGCTGCCACCTACAGGATCAAACATATTAAAGCTACCGTCCAGGTGTTCTCGACTGGCAGCATCACAGTTACAGGTACCTCTCGCTACATGACAGTTGACCGCTACCATACTGTGTTCATTTCCTTATCTACAGCATTCAAATAAACTCACTGTAGTTTATTTTTCCTGCTAAACTGCTGGCAACATGTCAACTCATTAGCTTCCGTGAGATGCTATCTTTTTTTTAATCCTGTTTAAAACTATGTTTATCTTTATTCTTCTATTCTCATTACTTTAACGGTCTTAGTAACTGATAATTACACTGCTAATAATTATTAAATAATAAAAGTGCAATGCTGTACACTAGGGCTGCACGATATTGGAAAAAAACGGACATTGTGATTTTTTTTCCCCTGCGATATATATTGCGATATGAAAACATACAGGGATTGAAGAAAATACCGTTTTATTTTCCCGCAAACCCTCCTTTCTAGAACTTTAATGCTATACAATTGGTATTTTTTTAACTATATTTAACCGGATGAAGGATTTTAGTCACGGACGTCTGGATCTTAAGTTATAAGAGCAACAAGCTGAGCTAGCTCGGTTAGCAGCGCCGAACTGGAGAAACACATGAAACTACTTTATTCAGTGTTTTTACCTTTAAACACGGGGTCCGTTTGCTTTGGAGATTTGATTGTGATTGGTGGCTTGCTGTGCATGCAGAGCCTGCATGTCACTCACTCAAGTACCCCCCCTGACATGAGAGCCGCGCAAGTTTTCCTTTTGTAGCAAGCAGCAAAATAATTGTAACATGACGTGTTTGAGTTAATTTGCCTACTTAATATCACAAGTCCTAAATAAAATAAAAAAGAAGAAAAAATTTGCGATTTTTTTTTAAAATTGCACGTCCATGCGATGTGAATATCGCACATGCGCATATCGCGATTATCGTCACGACACGATATATCGTGCAGCCCTACTGTACACCGTTACATTTCTTATTGGGTGCTGTGCCCTGAGTCTCTTCCTCAGCTAGGGGGCGCAGCAGCTAAAGGGATTGAGGTCACATTTTTGTTATGCACTTTTATAGTCTGTCACAACCAGAAACGCGGTTTTGTATAACCTAATTCCTCAAGGAATTTTTACTCTGGGTGAAATATTTAGGACGTTTTTGTGTAGAACTTAACTCAAACAATGGTGCTAATGGTATATGTGACTTCAATTTCTTCTGAGTTTTTGACTTCTTTCTGTCTTTTAATTGTACTAAAACCTTATTGTTATGTTCTCATCCTACCCCCACTCCATCCTCATCTATCCCATTGTCCAGGACCAAATGTGCAGACTGTGGCCACAGCTGTTGAGCAGGTGTACCCACTACTGTTCGAGTGTAGGAAACCCCTCCGCAAATAGAAGAAATGTGTCAAAGACAGAGGGAATGAAGGAAAGAGAAGACACGTCTGATTTGTCAGTGAGGAAGCACCTTATCCTTGGGTTTTATTTGCTTGGATTTACCGCTACGTGTCCACAAACTTCTAACACAACAGACTGGATGTCACCTGGATTTGAACTTTTAACAACTTCCCTCTCACAAGTGTCTCTGTTGTTGTGGATTCTGTGGGTATTGTGATTTTAACCGCCTAGACTTACAAGTTTGTCTTTCAAACGTCACCTTCTTCAGTGGAAACTGCTCTTCCAGACCTGCCCGACATTGAAGTTATTCACTCATGTTCCTCATTTGCTCTGGGTGGACACAGAAATACCCGTTTTTAACAGTCTAACCATTTTAACGCTGAACTGTTGTGACCATTGCATCGGGTCAGTAGGTCTACACTGAGAAGCCTCACTTTTAACTCTACATACAAGATGTCGTTTTTCTAAAATAATCTCCGTCCATGGCGTGTTAACACAAACACAAGGCATCCTCTGTATTACCCATATTTCTGCCCACTAAGAAAAACATGGAGTCTGGACTGAGGCTGCAGTTCTTTATGCAGATGCACATATCTGCTCACAGAAAGCATTAATCTCTCAATTAACTTGTTGCTTTTAATTTGTTTATTACTTGGTTTGGTTCTCGGTTTACTATAAATCTGTTCTTCATTCTTAACTGGTACTGGATCAGAATTCACAGAAGTTGTGATTTCATTTCTTAATAATAGAAGGCAAATATACAAAACAACACCTTTGAAACGGTATGTTAATTCTTAATGTGTCCGTCACCATAGACCCCCAACTCATTTTTACTAAACAGAACTTCTGGTTAGTCCCAGGTCATTGTTGCTGACACAATGGAAGGAATAGTTATGAAACACCGTCCATAGTTAGTCTTTGAAATTGCTTGAGAGGCAACTAGAGTAACAGAAACTCTTTAAAAAAAAAATGAGTGTCATTTTTAAGTAAAGAACTCATAATCTCAACAGCAGCGGTTCCATTTCACAGTGTTCAAAGAGGCAATGACAACGATGTTAGCCAGTCCCAGAAAAATCAAATCCTACACATTATCATGCTCCTGAACAACAGAAAGTGTTTTTAATTGGGACAACCTAATGTCAGGCAACAGATGTATGTATATAATAGAGGCATCTGATGAAAACATGTTGATATAGCCGTTGACATGTCGTCTTAAGTATGTGCGATGGACTTTTTGAACTAGTGTCGACTGAATGTTTGTGACACTTGTTCAGAATTTTGTATTTTGTATAAAAATAAAGGATCAACAATTAAAACTACACTTCACTTTGTATCATTTACTCTCTTTGTGTACATGCGTGGCATGATTACAGCTGGAGTCAAGCACTGAATAACTCATGGTTATCCAAGATTTTCAGTGTGTCCGATTACAAATACATTCCTACAGGAGAAGAAGATAAGGAGCTGTATCAAAGTACACACTTTGATGTAAAACATCCCACTTGTTAATCATCTAAGTTTAATTTTGGCAACATTGAGTAAAAAAACAAAATCACTTTTGATGTTACAATACAACAGTACCAATAGTACTACCATACCTGATGAGTTTATTATTTGTTCAGCAGACAGGCATACAGTAAAAGGGAACTTGTTGAGTCATCATTTTCTTGATTGCTTAATCCCATACAAAAAGAGGCGGCACCGGGCTCTAGTGTTGTTACAGTACATAAATAATGCATTAATTTGGAATTCAAAGAATGTTACAAACAGACATTTCAAGTTATTAGTGTTTGATAGTTTAGCACATCTTGGATTTCCCTAATCAAGACCAACGAGACATTCTTTTGTCTAAACTAAAAACCTGTAGTAGAACAGTTTGAGTGGGTTTTCTTTCATTTCTGCCTTATTGGAACGGTATTCTTAAGGTAATACTTGACCCCCAATATGTTGTATATATGTTCACCCTTGAATTATTGAGACATTGGAAAAACATGTTCTCCAAGAATTCAAAGTTTATACTGAAGTCATTATGTTGGGGTTGAATTGGTAGGTAATACAAGAAAGGCATTTTTTACAAAGAAATTCAATTCATCCCCAAAGTTTATCTTTACTTCCTGAAGTGAGACCTGAGTTCTACTAATGTAATCAAACCTTAATTATTAAAAAATGTCCTGAAAATACAATTTCCATTATCCCCTTCCTGTTGTTCGTCCTTCACGTGCAGCACGTAGCAACAAGGATATGAGTTTGCCATCAATACAGGATCTGCTGGAACTGCAGCGATGTACGAGTTCAAGCCCAAATTCTTAACAGTTGCCCTTAAATGCTCTGGACTCTCCTTCAGATGAGGTGTACAGTTGGGAATCAAATGATAAAATCAGACGTTTGCTGGAGTCTCTGTGGACGTGCTGCTACAGATCAGACTCTTCTGAGGCTGAACCTGCCTGCAGAGCCTCCCCTCAAAAAGTTTCCTGGGAAAGCAGAGAAGGAAGATAAAGCAATCTACTTAGAAAACGACTCGACACCTTGATAACATTAAGCTCATCAGCAAACTCCCACTCACTTCTTAGCCAGTTCTTTTGATATCTCCTCCAGTGTGCGACCCTTGGTCTCATGGATACAGAAGATGATGAAGACCAGCAGAACAAAGCTCATAAGAGCGTACAGGAACATCACATTGGGGAGACCAAACTTTTCTAGGAGAACAAAAGGGAAAGAACACGTCATCCTCAAATGTCCACACAATACATTAGATCAGTGGTTCCCAACCTGGGGGGCGCCAAAGATCGCAGGGGGGGCGCCAGGCCTCAGATGATTTGAGGCCAAATATCATTTTTTTTACATATAATTGTAAGGCAATACATGATTGTCACTAAAAGCCTTGTCTCTACATTGCAATAAAATATAAAAAATAATTGATTAATTAATTTTAATAACAATTCAAGTTATAGCTAATAAATGCATAAAAAAACAGAAATGTATAATTCTTTCTATAGAAATGTTTCTTCTGCCCGTAAAGTTTCCAAACCGGGTTTGTCTGGATAAGCGCATTTCTAAAACATAGTCATTGTCCATGCCGGTTTCAGTTGGATTATTTGTCACAGTTGCTCCGATCAGATCGGTCTCCTCCATTTTGTAGATATTTACGACTTTTGAATCCACATAAACACATCGGCAAAATACGGCTTACTTTGAGCATGTGTTTTAAACACTGGTGCCGTCCTTTAATTTCTTCATACAGCGCGAATCCAAATGAATCAATCCTGAGTCCAATAACCATCAAAGTCACTCCAATAGTGCTCCTTAATTACGCTTTCATCCTCCTTTAACAAAATACTTCACATTCATCCAGTTTGTGACAGGAGTTGTAGCATTTTTGAGACTTTGAAACATTAATTACACACAAGGAGGGGGAGGGCGCAACTTCCAACAGGAGTCATTTGGGGGGCCTCTTAGGAAAAAAGGTTGGGGACCCCTGTGCTAGCATAATGGGATGATGGAACTGCATTTCATTGTGGAACAATGTGACAATAAATGAAGCTTTCACCTTGTATGTGATTCATTTGATTGCTACAAAAGGTCACAGTGAAGTCAGTAAATGTGTGTCTCAGGTTGCCTCAACACGTACTAAATGCAGCGGTTTGGTG
>NW_011369947.1:9476909-9484248 GCF_000735185.1 Notothenia coriiceps
CCTTCATCTACCGAAGGTTCCCAGGCTATAAAGAGTTCCGAGTACCGATGCAGTCAGCTCACGGCGGCTCCTGACATAGGTTAGTAGTCTATGAACCTTAAGGCGCTCTCCCCCCCAATAATTACTCACCCTCCGGCATAAATCGGACGTCAGAGTGAAAAACAAAAGCCCCCTAGCATTAAAGACTCCGACGTGTACCAGGCAAGAATCCTTCCTTGCATTCGGAAGCCGAAGAGTGGAACAGGCGAGCAAGTGTGCAGGTTTGCGTCATATGAGAGGCCCCGCCTTACATTTTCCGCCACAGATTTGGGGAAATTGGTCCGTGCGCAAAGCATTGTGGGGATTTTAAGGGCGCGAAGTCTACCCATGTGCAGCCTCGAAATTACCCCCAAACCAAGGACGCGGCCTCGGTGGAATTCCAAGTATGCTGGAGATTGGAACAGTCCTTCGGTGGCACTCGATGACGTAGCATCCTTGAAATATTGGCTTGGAAGCCAGTTTCCTCGCGATTGAGAAACAGCCCCAGAGTCTCTTGGCAACACGACCTTCCAATCAGCATTCGGCCGGCCGGCGAAGTCCCTCCTTCTATCCGCTATCCTAGAAATCTGTTTTCGCTAAAGCGGCTTTGCAGACACATAGTGGAATCCTCCATTTACACTGATTCCCAGTTATGCGGGGGCGTTGAGCACACACACACGGGCAAGGCCAGAGCCTCAATAACTCATTGTCTCTGCAGTGTGCATCTGGCTTTTGTAACATTTCTAATGCAGGATAAAAACGTTCTTGCTGTGACTTTTCCCTTAGTTTCCTTTCCAATCCATTAAACCTTGGGATTGGTGATTTTGTCTATTTATTCTAAAGTCACAGCCACATAAAATGAGCAAAATACGCTAATAATGTAATAATAAGAATCAGTCTTTCTAATGTTATATAAAAATAGACTCCACAGGTGTCCAATCTTTTTTCTCCGAGGGCCACATACAGAAAAACATATGAAGGGCTGGACCACTTGTATAATCGAGTTATATTGCCCTGTAAATTAAAGGTGCGGTAGGTAATATTAGAAAACCAGTAGAAACCAGCTCGAGTGCGCTAGAATTTGAAAATACACAGCCGGAAAAAATCTGCCACTTCCAGAGCCCCTCCTCCAACACACACGAACGCGCAGATGACCAATGAGGGCACGAGATAAGTTTGTGCACAGATGGAAGGCTGACAGGCAGATAGGCCATCCAGTTACTTTAGCCGGGCCGGCTAAAATGATTGGTCGTGCTTTTTACAGTACCACGGCTTGCACAGATGACATTTTTTTATGAATTTTTTGTCAAAGCACTTCAGATATTCATTGCTATCGGGATGTTAAGAGCATTCCATGGAATATAACACAAAGTGTATCTCAAGCTGGTTTCTCAAACTTACCTACCCCACCTTTAAGTTATATGAATTGACTGAATTATTTTAAAAGTGGGCTTATTAACACATGAATACTACTGTGTAATATATTTAAGAAGTACAATATAAGAAAAGCACAAGTTTCATTTTGTGGGCCATATTTCATTATATTTTTGGATTAGCGGAAGGCAAATTCAAAATGGCCTGCGGGCTGCATTTAGCCCTCGGGTCGTAGTTTGGACACCCCATGGTTTAAGGTATAAAGTCTTTTGAATCAAGGATTTTTTTTATTGCATTTGCTTAATTTTAGTGTGTATTCTGTTAAGCAACTTTTTAAATTTTTTGATTATGTTTTATGGCCAGACAGATTTGTGTTGGTATATACAGCCCCAACACACCCTACCAGGATGGGGAATCCAACTCACAACTTACAGCAATCTAGATATGTTCTGCCAGCATTAACCACTGAGCTATACAGCAGCTTGAGGATTGATTCGAAATCATGGATCACATGACCTTTTTTTTTTCTGTCCCCCGGAGGTAGGGGGTGTCCCCTTTAGGCTGGCAAGGACACAACATCTCTCAACATGATAAGATAATAAAGGAAGTGAAAACATAAAAAGTCCTGCACCTTTGTGTATGTTCGGCAAATGCAGAGAAACCATGTTGTTACAATAAAAGTGGAAAAATAAAAATAAATAAATATAGTTGGACGTTCATGATTTTAAAAACACATTGGCTTTGGTCCAGAGGTCTACAGTATGTATTGGTTCTTCATGCAGGTGCTCAAGGTTCAACACCCAGGGGAGGGACATCTTGTGCTTCTGCTGTTGATGTTAAATAATGGAGAAATTGTCCCCACCACTTTTTCTAACAAAGTGACGCCCATGATTATATCCACACAGCACAGTCTATTTCCAGGCTCCAAAATCAATTATACCAAAAAACAACTTCATATTTACATATCAGGAATTGCACATTAAAAAATATATATTATATACTATTAGTTAAAAAGTGCAGAACAAGCAACATCTATTTTTGCAGCAATG
Organism: Notothenia coriiceps; assembly: GCF_000735185.1. Classification (NCBI taxonomy): domain Eukaryota; kingdom Metazoa; phylum Chordata; class Actinopteri; order Perciformes; family Nototheniidae; genus Notothenia; species Notothenia coriiceps. The sequence continues at coordinate 9,479,351 of NW_011369947.1, forward strand.
TTCGTGCCAATTCAAGTTTATTGTTTTAGAAGCCTGAACCACTTATAGTACATCTTGACCTAATTTATAAACATTTGAAATGATTAATCCCAATGAGGTAACTATTACAAAGACAATAAGCAGTCATATTAACTCCCATAATTCTTATCACCGGATTTATTTGAAAATCATCATAAAAACAAAAAAAAAAAAAAAAACTACATTTGAAAACAGGTTTAAAAAGTAAATAAACGTGAAAAGCCATAAATAGTTAATATTTGCTTCACTCCAATAATGAGTCAACCGGTGGTTTAAAATAATAAAAATATAAGAGCTAGGAAGAAATAACCACACAACATCTAAATATAAACAAATGATTTGCCACACTTACTATAGCATATGCCAGAAATAAGAAAAAGGTGATTTGAAGCATCACACTGGACCAAAGAGTTTCTCATCTGTGTGTCAGCTATATATTTTGTACTCTGCTGCCATTTAAATGTGTAGTAGTGAATGCAGCAGCAGCATAATACATATGAGCGGATATAAAGTAATATGTGAAGCTGAGGAAACTGATTTCTATCTAAAATGTAACAGTATCTGCTTTCAGCTTAAAATATTCTAAAACATGCTGAAATTAATCAATTAGGGTATTCACAATTTCCTTTTCTATGATGAAAATGTATAAAATGAAAAAAAACCGCAAGGATTATTCAAGTAAACAGTTTCGCATCCGAGCTCCCCCCCCCCAAAAAACGGATTATTATGTGTAAAAAAAATATATAATATAAACTGATATACTTTGAAATAACTCACTCAGCATGCATTTAAGTGCATTGATTATAATAGCAGTTCCGAAATCAAGGACACTATGTTATTGAAAAGGAAAGCTAAAAATAAAAATATTAAAGGCACATTGAGTCTAATACAATTTTGTGAAGCAGTTAAGATGCAGATCAAACCCATTTCAAGCAGTAGAATTTTAGATATACATACTTTTTCAGTCTAAATATGTGATTTCAAGATTTTTCAGACTCATACCCTGAATTTCTATGACATGTTTGAACAGCTGTTTGGTGTTGTAGCGGTGGGTCGGACCTCTCCCTCTCTCAGACTCCAAAGATGATCCTGATGTCGGCCAGGGAGAGTTTGGTGGCGGTGCTTCCCTTCCCGGAGAGCACGTTCCGGGCCAGTTCCTTCTTCTTCCCCTGCAGTATGGAGATCTTATCCTCCACCGTGCCGTCACACACAAACCTGGAGACACAAAAAACGATTTGATTACACACAAATATACCAAACTATGACATACTTATGACAAACAGACCACCAACAATGAGGAAGATTCAATAGAGTGCCGCAGTGATACGTCCTAAAACCCGGAAGTAAACTCCTTCCGGTTCCTTCGACAAAAACCAATGCAATTTCTCCATAGGATTTTGGAAAATAGCTGGAAATAAGGTCTGTGGTTGAGACACATTCAAGAGACGGATCACTTTTTGTTCATCCGGATAATATCCACATGTCTAGTCTACTTTTAAAATGTTTGAATCATAAATCTATCGATTAGAAAATGATTAGGGTCCAATTTAGAAATAATGTTAGGATACTAATTCCCCATGAATCTGTGGGTTGTTTCCTACATGACAAAACAATTTAATTTGATCTCTGCTTTTGGAAACTTCCTTCCACAATATTATTATTTTGGATTTAATACAACCTTTTACATTCATACTGTATGAGATTAAACACAACATATGAATGCTGCATTTACACAAACAACTTTTTAGCCAATAAAGTCAATAAATGCTTGATATTTTTTAAACTAATGATGAAACAAGCCAGACAGATAAAGCTTAAAGTCCGGTTAGTTTGTGCTGAAATATCGATTATAAGCTTCTGTATTTACAAAACACTTTAATCTTTCTGCACTGCCAAATACCATGAAGCAATGTTCCTGTAGTTTCCATGCATTTTGCAAATCTGGTATGTTTTTATTTTGTACTTACTTACAATGTTAAATATACTATTATATATTAAACATTTCGATACATTCATTTAATAAGGTACTTTTATAATATTAATCTGCTTTAGGCCATTCAACTGTATTGGTGTTTTGTGTTCTGTCAATTTAGATACTGCCCTCTTGCACTTATGCAACATGATGCAATAGTAATTCTGATTATTGTTACCGGTGGATTGTGACATCTTTAACTTGTCCAACTCTGTAGATCCGGTCACAGGCCTGATCCTCCAAGGCTGGGTTCCTGTCAGAGTTCAAAAGTATTCAGAGGTTAAAACACCTACCTTTCTCAACCTGAACATGTCCAAAAAAAGCTCACTTCATTAGTAGCATTACACATTCATCCGTTTGTGTGCGTGTCTCACCAGTGCATGTCAATGAGGAAGAGGTGATTTCCACCAATCAGATTAAGTCCGACCCCTCCAGCACAAAGAGACACCAGCATCACCTTTTGGACAAAAACAGAAATATTAAATCATAGTTTTTTTTGCATTTAATCTCAATATGTTAATACTCGTCGAAGTCCAGTCAGGAAAACTGATCCTAAGCTAAACTTTCTTCAACTATGTATTTACATTTGTGAGACAACATGAATGAGTGTAGTAGAGAGTTTTGGTCCGTCTGGTTTAGTGTTGTATTCTGCTTTCACACCCGTTGTCTTATTACACTTTACTTTATTGATTTACCTACAAATATTCTAAAACATGCTGAAATTAATCAATTAAGGTATTCACAATTTCCTTTTAAATTATGAAAATGTATACAATAAAAAAAAAACACCAAGGATTATTCAAGTAACCAATTTTGCATCCGAGTTTCCCAAAAAAACAAACTTATTATGTGTATATTAATATAACCTGATATACTTTAAAAGTGTGCATTGATTATAATAGCAGTTCTGAAATTAGGGACATATTAATATAGAAAATCTCAATATGTTAATTGTTATACTGGTCGAAGTCCAGTTAGGAAAACTGATTCTAAGCTAAACTTTAGAAACTTTCGTCCACTAGGTATTTACATTTGTGTGACAGCATATACATGCGAGTGCAGAGTTTCGGTGGCGTTGTACCTGTGGTCCGGCTGGGTTCGTGTTGAATTCTTCCACCAGGTCCATGCGGCGTTTGGGGTTGACCGTCCCGTCGATGACAGCGTACCTCAGGCCCATCTGACGCAGGTGAACGGCTACGATCTTCAGCATGCTGGTCCACTGGGACACGATGACGCTACACATGACCAGAGGACAGAAACAACAAGTAGATTACACACATGACGGTAACATGTATTGGTGTCTTAGAGTTGTTCATATGGTAGTCGCAATAAAATTAAAATAAAAATTAGTTTTTTACCTTTTCTGATCATCACCCTTCTCTCTGATTGCATGCAGTTCCGAGATGATAGCAGCAATCTGAAAGAATAGTTAGTTCATTTGTTGATAAAATCTTAGCGAAACAACACCACTGACACAGGAAGGTGTGTGATATTCTGTACCAACATGCACTCACTTTGTACATGTAGCCTTTAAGCTATGTCAGTCATCCACTGTCAAGCAATCGCTTCTTCTGATCATTTATATAGACTTTTTAAATGATGTAGGAGTTACAGAAGGGCTCAAATAAAAATAAAAACGTGCAACCTTTACGAAACAGAGAGCACATCCAAACTCCTCAACCTTCTGTGAGTAAAACAATAGCCATCCAGCAGATATCAGACACATTCGGTGGGTTAGTTGCAGAGTTAGGCTGCTTTGCACAAAGGACGCCCACCTTGGTGCTCTCCCTGGTGTCTTCAAACAGCTTTGAGGGGAAGCGAGTGCCGTTCAGGGCCACAGTGTCAGTGTGTTGAGGGTCTGATGAGGGGCTGGAGGAGAGGCACAGAGCGTTCAGCTGCTCCTCCAGAGACAGGACGATCCCGTCACCCTGCAGCTCCGACGTGTCCAGAGTCTGAGCAGAGAGAGACCAGGACATCAGGGACTGTGTGTAGTAAGTAGGCAGCTGTTTGTGTGTAGGCTTTTTCTTTCTTTCTTTATTAAGGAGCGCAGATTTAACAGAAAATACAACCATTTTTTTACATTTCCTGGTTCCTTATTACAGGAAACTACCCCTCTTTGTTACATATAAGAAAACAAAAACAGAATCCCCCCACCCTCACAAGAACTGGAAAATTGGTCACAGCATTGTATCGCTTACACATCCTGATATATTTCCCATGATAAAGAGCAAAAAACACCAAAAATAAAATAATAACGAATAAAAACACAAATAATAAAGACAAAATAATACGATAATACTTTATTTTGTCAGATCAAGTCTGAAATTTGACTTGCGTCACAGCAGCTCCATGTCCAACATCAACAGACAAGTATCCAGACACATATAAAATACACAAACAACAAACATTTAAGGCAACAGCACAATCAGTGAGAGAAAACATGCTCAAAGAGCCTTCAGCGTGCATTTGATCTGGGATTTAGCTCGTGTTTACTGTGAGGATTGACTGATGCACAAAGGATCTTCAGTCTGATTTTAATGAATGGTGGGACCCTGTATCTCCATTAGATGGTAGCAGTTCATTATTCACTGTTCAGAACATGGTTGGGTCCAGAGATGATGTTGTTGACAGCCTCACTACGTTGTTATGATTCATAGAGTCTCAGACAGGGTTGACCAACAATCTCTTTGAGCAGATTTTTCAACAGGTGGAGCAGTTTTGATTTTAAAGCTGCTGAAATACAAAATACATTAAAAAATGATAATAACTAAAAAGGGGGGACATATAGTGTGTAGGCTTTTTGACTTGAAGAGAAAATGTGTCCAACTGTGTTAAAGCATATGTGTGTTTGTGTGTGTGTGGTGTGTGTGTGTTGTGTGTGTGTCGTGTGTGTGTGTGTGTGTGTGTG
>NW_011369947.1:9484293-9501613 GCF_000735185.1 Notothenia coriiceps
TCTCTTTTGCCCGGTGTGCGGATCTCTGATTAAAGAGGTCATCCACCACCCCCCCCCCCAGCCTGGAACAAAATTGAACCGTGACCCGTGGTACATAAAGACGATGTCTTTCTCCTAATCCCCGGTGTACAGACTGGTTTTGACTATAAAAAAACAAACAATGCGTTTTTTTGCCTCTTTAGTCTTTAGTTTCTTAGGACTAAATTTAATGTCTTAGAGAGTCTATTTCTTTTTTACTGAAAAGCAGTCTAGTTTACACCGGGGATTAAGACAAGACATTAGACGTTTGTGTCTTTCATATCATCACTATAACACTGAAATGTCATCCTCAAATGATGGAGATGGGAGTTTGGGGTGGGTCTGAATTAGGGCTGAACGATTAATCGATTTTAAATCGAAATCACGATTCAACATGATGCGATTATCAAATTGCAAAGCATGCGATTTTTTTGAAAACTTATTTTTCTTTTCTTCTTGTGTGTCAGTCATCCACACCAATCAGAAGTGCTGTGCTCCACATGTACCAGCCATTGTTAACCAATCAGAAGTGGCCCATGATAGAAAGTGATAGACAGATTGATCCAATCACCTGCCAAGTATTTTTCAAAGTGCCTGCCCTTTCCAAATGGCTTCCAATGGAGCTTTCCCTGATGGTTTGGTGAAACAAACCATCTGAGTCAGGTTAGCAATGCTCCATCACATGTGTTACATCTATTACAGGGTGAATCTTAAACTGAAGCTTGACTTTAAAGCAACCCAACGGAAGATTCTTGTAAGTTTAGTTATTTCACTCGTAGCTCGGGCTGCGGGGGTGCTAGAGACGGGAGCATGTTGATGCGACCTTCCTAGCCGGAGATATGTCCGCATTTTACAATAAACTTCCGTTGGGTCGCTTAAAAACAAATATCGCAAATCGAATCGCAATATCTGTCAGAAAAATCGCACTTAGATTATTTCCCCAAATCGTGCAGCCCTAGTCTGAATGCAGATTGGCAAAAGACGACCACAAAGCACACAAACAGATGGGATGGGGAAGGACGCATCACACCCATACTACTTGGTAACACTCCAGGAAACACACACCAACTCTTTGTGCCCAAGACATATATTTTAGATGGAATCTAACTAAAACCCATAAGGGCAGTACAGCACATGAGTGACAATGCATACAGTGATATTTTTAAACAAATGCTTTGGTCAAAGTGTGTGTGGCTACAGGAAATACAGACAAAAAGTGAAGTGACGATTATTCTCGTGCGAAAACACTGTAACTGCACTTATAGAGGTTACTCAACACACACTGAAGGTTTTATAAGCCTGAAGATTACTCCTTTGACATAATGTGAAGAGGAAGTAGGTGAACATCTTCCAACAGGCCACAAATGGGGAAATGACCCCGAAGCACACAGAACACATTTGGATTCATCTCTGCAGATTCTCTTTACATGCGTTTGTTATGAGTAACTGTGCATCTCCCTGTCATCTCTGATCGTACCACAAGGGGCACCAAAGCAAGACATGTTCCAATACTTCGTACAGTAGATTCACTTCATGGAAAATCTGAATTATATCACAACAAGAGCCAAATTCGGATAAGAATCAATTTGAAGGAGGTAGAGAACCAAACCAACGATGTGCCGGTCAATTTACAAATCTACAGGACTGTCTGCTAACCAATATATACCATATATATAAAACTACTATGAGTATATTTCATTCTAACAACTCATGCCAATGGCACCAAGTTCTAATAATAACAACTAGTGTTTCATTTTCGCTCCACACATTAAATATCTTTATAGAAACACGTCCAAAAGACAGCCAATCCAGTACCTACAGTTAACCAATACATGTCACTGCTTGCTTGATTTTCCCATTGCTTAAATTATTATTTTAAACCCTTTTACTGCATACTGTACATTACTACCAACCACTTTCCAAGGCACATCATATTTAAAATATTTTAATCTATGAGGTATTTTGCTTGGGTCAGGGTTTGTCGTCTTTCAATGTTAAATTAAAGATTATTTAAAGACAATTTTCTGGTAGATGATGTAACGGAAGTGCTTTCGTATGGTGACAGGCAGTTTTAAAGTGACGTAGGAACTGTATGCTGACATCCTTTTTCAAATTGATTTATAAAAAGGGCAGCCATTAATCATTCAGTACAGGCTTTTCTGTTTTACCTCAAAATAAGTGTTTTCATTCAACTATGTTTCAGAAAAATGGTCAGCTGTAATATCAAATATATTTACAGCAAATGTGACACACACACACACACACACACACACACACCTGTAAATGTGAGGAAGGTCATGGAGATGAGCAGGTTAGTGGCCCAGTTCACAGCCGACACAACAGACACAGCTCTACCTCGTACTCCCATCGGAAAGATCTCACTGAGAACCACATACACCACTGGAAGGGAAAGAAAACAATACGCAAGAGACCATGGTTAACAACGCAATAATACAAATAACTAAATGTTGTACTTAACCGTACAACGTGTTATAAGCTGCTGCCATTCTCTGAACTGTGTGCGTCAGTTCATATGGATCTTAGCTGCAGTATTTTATTGCAGATAAAAATGCACTTCTTTGCACTCTCCTATTGGTTAACAACAAGTATTACAAGTTTGGAATGATGCTACAGCTTTTGGTGCGCTCAAGGAGTGGGTAAATAAAAAACTGGTGCTTACTTGGCCCCAGGCTAATGGAGAAGGCTGCCACGAACACCAGCAAGCTGATCAATGAGGCCCACTTCATAAAGGAGGACACTTCCACAGGAGTCCTTCCTGACTCCCTATTCCCATCATCCTCTCTTTTAGTCCACTGTGCCTCCTCACTATCCCATTGGCTGGGGAGGCCAGTAGCTAAAATGTCACTGTTGCCAAAGTCTATAAAGGATCCATTTAAATTCCATGGCGTATGTGTGTGGTTTGGTATGGTGTGACTTTTACAAAGGCTGGTGAGATGGGTGTGGCTTTGCAGTGTCAATGTGCCAAGGGCCAGTAGCGACACTCCCATTCCGACCGCACCAACGCACAAAAAGTTCTTGGTTCCCACACGGTCGACCAGCAACACCGCTGGGATAGTGCCAACTACTTTGACCACTCCGAACCCTGTGGAGGCCAAGGTCGCTGCGGCGTCGCTGTTGAAGCCCATGCTGCGGAGGAGCGGTGAGGCGTAGGACAGGATGTTGGGTTGACCTGTAGCCTGCTGAAGGAAGACTAAAGCCACGCCAGTTAGAAGCCGTGAGCGCAGGTTAGCTTTGCTACTGAACAGCTCCCAGAAACTGTGCTCTGATTCCTCTTTAAGTCCTGCCTGAATGTCTCTGAGCTCCATTTCCACATGCTCCTTGACCCCACCTCTCATTCGGGCCAGCACCATCCTGGCCTGCTCCACTTTACCTCGGATGACCAGGAAGCGTGGGCTGGCTGGGAGGAACACAAGGATACTGATCTGCAGCAGCGCGGGGGGGATTACTAGTCCAAATGTATACGCCGAGCCATGCGGCACAGTAGAGAAGACGTAGCTACAGCCAAATCCCAGCATTACACCCACAACCAGCATCAGTTCGTACAGCGTGACCAGCAGACCCCTCCTCTCCATCGGTGAGATCTCTGCGATGTACAGGCACGCTCCTGTCCCAGACAGAGCTGTACCCATGCCGACTATCATCCGGCCCAGGGTGAAGAAAACCAGTGTGTTGACCGCGATGAGCATGACAGTCCCTCCGACCACCAGGGCAGCGCTCAGGAGTAAAGAGAAGCGGCGGCCGTAGCGGTCCAGAAGAGGACCTCCAGCCAGGCACATGAGCAGAGCACCGAGTAGGTGGGAGCTGACCAGCAGTTCCTGTTCCCTGCAGGAGAGGGAGAGGAGTTCCCGCAGCTGAAGCAGGACCCCCGAGGTCAGCCCCATTTCATACCCCAGCATCAGGCCGCTCAGAGAGGCCGCCAGAGCCGCTACCACCACCAGCCAGCTGCAGCCTGGAGAGAAGACAGAAACACAGAGAGAGAGTGAGAGGAAATACAATAGCTTCCCAACAAGGTCTCAATGTGCATCCTTGAGATCTCACAGATGTTGCTGCTTTTTCCAAAAAGAGATACAAACAAGTTAGCTGGTTCAAAGAAGACATTACTTTGTAATAGGGGCTTTGCAATATACTGTAAGATAAAATAAGAGAAGATCCCATGTAGGGATATTCAGTGTTGACGTTAACCGTGACAGAAGAAAAACGTTTATGGTCTCCGGTACTTCCAGTCCAACGCCTGCACAGCGTTAGAAAATCGGGCCTTCAAAAGAAAAGTTGGACTTATTTCCCAAAAAAAAACAACTTATATCTGCGACCCACCAGTTGAGAACCACTGGTTTAAAGTGTCTATATCCTCCTGCCCACACTCCTATTTTGAGTGTAATTATTTTACAAAAAGGAGACAAAACCCAAAATAGACAAGATTACCTTGACTGAAAGCACAACACACATCTTCAATTAATATCGCCATAACATTATTAATGTGAATTATTGCCAAACGTTAAACTCTGTTGTCGTAGTAATACAAGGAAATTATATATTGAATGTGCACACCTTTAGGTACATTAGATGTGGCCTAAACAGGTACACTGCCCCAGGTAATATGCATTCATTAAGTGCTCTCCCATTCCTCGGCAGCTTTTGGACCCATAACCTGTTCTGAGCTATCAGCTGATTTCATCCTAAGGTTGTATAGGATGCAGGACTGTATAGGCTGTATAGGCTCAGGGTGGATGTTGGCATTTTGCCAAAGAAAAATAACCCTAAAGCATATTGACACACCACAGACAAATATCTGGATAATTTGTCTGCCTTGTCGTTTGTAAATCAAGTGAATACCAGTGACGTGCGGTGAGCTTCATGGCTGGTGAGGCACTGACTCTTTCAGAGTCTACAAGTTTACAAATATTATATTTTGACCTTAATCAAAATATTCGGTTATTTTCAAAAGCTTTTTTAGTCTGATGCTTCGATTCATTTTAAACAGACCGTTCAACAAAAGGATACCCAAAATCTAAATATTGGATTGTTCTTTCTTAGTAAGATCCCATTTTCATTACAATTGTCGTCTTACCTTGACTTGAAGATTAAGTCCATGCTCTCCTTCTGGACAACAATCTCTATTCGTTTTTTGTAAAAGTCCTCCTTATCTTCCTGTAGTTTCAAAAGTCTAGTTTGTTGTTTGTGTCTACCGTCTCTGCGTAGAATAACAGTAGCAACAAGAACCTGTGGGCTCACGTGCGCCCCCTTCAGTGCGGCAGAGGTTATGGCTGCCTCTCCTGCTGCTTTTTTCATTGCCGTTATATGATGAGACCAGCGAGCCTAAATATCATATATACGTTAAATAAGTTATTTAGAGACTATGGATGTCGAGGATACATTTAATAAAGGGATCTACAAACATTACATTGGTGACATACAGTGAGATGGTAACAGGCATGCGCTTAGGGCCCGCTTTCCAGCTAGTTTCTGTGGGTGACCGTGGGGGTGACACATTCTGAGGTGAGGCAGAGCTCATCTGTGCCTTACCTTACCCCACAGTAACTGGCTTGAGCGCGCTCACAAAATAAGTGCCCGCGCTAAATTAGTGCCCGCGCTCCAGCAAGTTACTGTGGGCTTACGAGAGGCAGAGCTCGTCCCTGCCTCACTTCTCATCGCTACAAGTAGTTGTAGCGGAGCTCGGCAAATTTGCAGATTTTGACTTTAAAAAGCGATTGGAATCATACATTAATCACACTTACATCATAGATCAGTGGAGACATTTTATTATTATTACTATTTAGTTTTTCTTTAGTTGTTTTTCCGTTACATTGGAGTATGACAGGTGAGGCTCTGCCTCCCCTGCCTCCCCTGACTGCACGTCGCTGGTGAATACATATTTGCCTCCAGTATACTTTTAAGAAATTACATAAAGTAAGAATACAATATATCACTAGTGACTGTATGTACTTAACATCATGATGTAAGGGGGCAGAAAAATAAAACACATACTAGTGTTTGTAATATTAATATGTATGCCATAACTATAGGCGTTGTCACAGCTTTTCTTCTTGTAGGATTCCCCCAACCATCAAGACAACTTGCAAGCTCTGATAGTGTGGAACAGGGGGTCAGAGGTTCAGAAAAATGCTGAAGCAGTCTTGCAAGTCATTGGGTGTGGGTGTGTGTGAGTGTGAGTGTGAGTGTGAGTGTGAGTGTGTGTGTGTGTGTGTGTGTGTGTGTGTGTGTGTGTGTGTGTGTGTGTGTGTGTGTGAGTGAGGGGTTAAGGCCTATCTGCGCTGTCTTGCACGTACCACTCTGAGCTGTCACACATTTGTTATCAAAAGAGAGATAGGAAAGTTCTGGAAGAATCAAAACTGATCAGCTCAGCATATAGATATATATCCAATTGACCTATGCACCTTTAAACTTGTGAGCTAAAAACAGTAATGACCCTTTTTTGTATATTTATAGGGAACAGTCATACAGTTCTATCATTATTTCTGAAGACATGAATTGACCCTTTAACAGCTTTTATCTAAGGAGACTGCACCTTAAGTATTAGTGTGGTTTAAATCTGAAAGATCTGCTTTTATAGTAGGCTGAAGACTTTAATGCCAAGGTATTTAACCTTCCTAATAATCATGCCAGTCAGGCCTTTTTCTTTTTAATCTAATATAATTCCCATGGTGCAACATGCAAGAACAACAGAGACGCAGCTGCAAACTGCAGGATCTACAAGTTTTATGCTCCGACTGTTGCACTGCATACCATCTGTCAATCCTGTTCTATAACAGACTTTATATCATAATGGGATTACAATATGTAATATGTTAGACTGTTCTCTCCTGTAATGAGTCTTATGGCTGTAAGCACTTGTTGTCAAATTCCTATTACACTTCCTGGACATTTTTAAATAAGAGCAATATAAATGAATTTAAATAGAATACTACTTTAGTAATGAACTTGTTTTGCTATATTTGAACCTGTCTTTAGCCACAAAACAACTGTGGCTGAGCCAAACCTAAAGTACCTTTTCACCTCCGATAAGAATAACTGGCTTGTTGTAATGCGTCGCAATACATTTTAACATATTTTACACCTATTTAATGCAGAAATGTGAATTTATTTTTGTCTTCCAAAGACCTGTGTTTCACTCTATTATCCATAGAGAAGTATGTATTCTCAACTTCTAAGCGCAGCACGGTGCAGCATCGCTCTCCAGGAAGAATAAAGAAGTGGGTCATTTACTGAATGAACTGAGTTTAGGGTTTAAGCAACCAAGGTTAGAGTGGCCTGGGCATAATAAAAGTCATAAATTACTTTTGGTGTCTTCGTTAATCAGTTTTTAAAAGCTACCGGGAAGATGTTAAAAGTGCCAATAAATATATTTTATATTAATCTGTTGTTCACCAGATAACTTTGAGGGTAACTAAAAGGGGATGGTTACTTTGAAAGTTATCTAGAAAATTCAACTAAACTTCTTCTTGGAAGAGGCACATAGTTAACATTTAACAAATATTGCTTTCTGTTGTAACCAAATGTGGTATTATAATAAAGTGGTATAGAACTAGTGCAAGCTGTAGGGAGGAGCCCTTTTGGACATGGTGTTGAAGGTACACCATAAACAATTCCAAATTAGCCTCTAAACACACATTGACACTCCTTGACCAACATTCACATAACAAACAATCGTTTTTCTATCTTCATAAAGTGTAATTGCCATTTGTGCGTACCTGGGCCTTTGGGAGGGGTCTGTTCCTGCGCCTCAGGCGAGGGGTCGCCTGGGAGGAGGGAGGTCATCTTCTTAGTCTCACTTTTGGGGTCCATCATTAACCTCTAACATTAGGCCTAGGTAAAGCAGATACAGACAAAGAAACATTCAAAAACGTCACAGAAATTATTCTTTAAGAATGGCATAACAATTGTTTGTTTTTAGCAATTTTTATATTTTAACTATTCTTTTGTTGTGTGCTATATACTTACCAATTATGGCAATATGAAAGAAAAATACACACTCCAATTCAAATAGTTTTTATTAGTAAATAATGATGTTAAAAATAAAATAGTCCCTCCGTTGCCTTCTGCACAAAACATAGTGCGAGTTTCTATGCAACAACACAAAGAGCTAGCGAACATATTAGACAGACAGCGTTGATCCATTATTTGGCTATTTATTTACAGTAGTTGCCGTTTATTGTGCACCCACTGAAAAACTGTCCAGCATCAGTAGAATGGCTTACGAGGTTACTTGTACTAGGCTGAGTCTGAGAGGTTGTGCACTAGGCTGTTGCTTGGCGTGGAGAGAATATTGCTCCACCCCGGAGGTCGAAGTTAACTTTAAATGTTTCCATCTTAAACTTTGTTAGTTAGTTTCGTAACGGACGTAATCCAACAGTTTTAACGGTGGTAGCTTTTTCTCAGACGCGGAGGGAAAAGTAACTACAATTCACACTTAAGTTTGTTTTTGTGTTGCCCTTCTTTGGTATAATGGTAATGGTTTGGGATCTTTGTTTTTCCTACTGATGTAGTCGCATCCTATGGGTGTTACAATGTCTCGCCTTGAGCTAAAGTGTTGCAAGGTCATTTTGTGGACGCCAGTAAACCAAGAACACAGGGGAAAACACAACGTTTTTACAGCTAACAATAAAGTCAGCTGGACTCAAACCCAATGACTTCGAGTTTGGGCTTGTCCACAATTGACGTGCAACTTTGCGGGTGTCGATGCTTAAAAAGTTCAGTAAACACTTTTGGCCTCTCCTCACCTGACGACCCGGCGGTGTCTCTGTTGTCAGCTTATTTCCCCGTGTATCGTTCCATTCGCTTTCTTCTTCAGACGTTCTGACTTCGACCCGGCTTGCAACTCTCTCTCTCTCTTGTCGGAGCACGCACGAAAGTTGTTTTGGTTAAGCACTTGTTTAGCCCCACCCTTGTCGGCCCAGAAATTGGTCGGACCAATAGAAAACTTGGATTTGTCCTTGGTAGTGCCTTCACACTATAGCAAATTTTTTATGAAACAGTATGTTCTTTTAGGCTTATATTTATCTATTGCGGTAGGGTATAAGGAGCTATAAAGGAGCTTATCTTTCTATGTGCTGTTTTGTTGTAAACGCTTCCAACTGCTTTTTTTTGTATTGCTGTGATCACTATAATATAACCACCATAAAATACACCTGTATCAATAATGGTCTTTCTCTCATACTGTATGTGAAAACACATGGGGTGGCCTCCTGCTGGTTTTTGCTTGGTTCCCATGTCCTGTTTCCTGCCCTCCTGCTCCACAGATGAGAGAATGTAGCCTTACTGTAGGCTATGTTCCAGTAACACCCTGTTAGGGCATGGCTTTCTTGAGATGTATTTTAGATATTCGGACATCGCCTATAGAATTCAAAGTTTGACCTGTTTTCAACCACTGTCATTTGATCCTCACTTAAGTTAAAGAGTGTGTATGTGCATGTGTTATGTAAGTACTCAGTAACCAAGATAACCATATATGTCCTACTTTTTGGAGAGTGGCCCTTACTATGTCAGAAATAATTGATGACATTTTTTTGGCTTTTGCAGTTAGTTGCAATTGGCATACAATTGAATATCAACGCCAACTGGCACATATTCAAACAACTGTGTGTTTGCAAGGCTCCTTTTCCTTAGTTTTAGTTTTAACCTCCCAGGAACAAATATAATCAGCAAACACTATTGATAGTATAAAGGTCAACCTTGTTTTTTTCTTAAAAATAAAACGAATTAAGCAATAAGATTGTTTTGACAAAAGTGTTGCTGTTAAATTGCATTCAGTATATCAAACATGAATTACTTATTATGCATCTGAATGACCCTGACACAATAATGTAATCATTTACAGTCTATCAAATAATTGGATAAGCATTGCTAATTTATAATTTTGCAAGAAGTGATGTTCGGATTCAGAGTTAAATCTAAATATTGTATATGCTTCTGGGTAGTTTGATTTACAACAAAACATTCAATTGTACAAACTGATTTTATGTTTTGTACAAAGTAGATTTTTCTAGCAGCCAAACTTAGTTAAAGTTGGAGAAAATGCAAATGCTCAAGTCCAATTACCTGAAGATTGTTCATAGTATAGTGCCCTAATAAATGTAATTAACTACATTCTGCTGTTGGACGTTCAATCGTCTATCATAAACTTATAAAGAGTGTACATATAGTTTTGAGTAAATGGGTATAACAATTCAAACAATTACTTTCTTGAATTACATAACTTCGCCTGTGGCCATTTGCACTTGTAAACAAACACACATTTTAACATAATATTACTTTTCATGTAAACGTGCACTAATTCTAAGCCATTCATACTGTATGCACACATGCCCTCATTTTTCGCTCTCACCACCTGACACAAAACCCACGCTGAGTATCAAGTATTAGTTATAATATATCATAACTTAATTTCTGCTGTTACTAAATGTGTGGAAGGTATACATTTTGCTGTACATCAGTTTATAGAGCAAAGGGGGAGGTATTTATTGTCCAAGGTGGATGTACAATTTAATATCCAGAAGTAAAATGTAATTTACTGAAAGTGGCAGAGAACTAGAATTATAATTAGAAAGGGGAGATTTATGTATTTAGATTTCAAGTTAAATCACAAGTAAGTCAGCTGAGGACATGAGCTTAGCCATTAGTCTAAAATGCATCATGAGATGTGATCGAGGTCATCATTGGCACGTCAACTTTCCCCAACAAGCCTTTCCTGGAGCCTGATAAGAATATTACTTAATTGCACCCATATGGCACATAGCCAACATATAAACTATAGAGTTGTCATGTGTTAAATTAAATATGCCCACTTCCCCAGAATAGTGAATTAAAGGTTAAGCTCCTGAGAATAGGGCGGTGCTTTAATGTGAGTTTCTTTGCATGCTAACTTATTTAATCAATTGTCATTTGACGTAGCTCCAACATATTTAGTGCATTAATGAATTACAAACGAAATAAGCTTCAAAGTATTTGAAAATGCTGAAATTACACATAAAAGTTTCCAATTACAGTAAATAATGCCCTTTTCATCATACCCATATTTATTGAGTGTGTCGACCATCTGAATATTGGTGTTTCCAGCAGAATTTGTCAAATAAAATGTTTATCTGAAACGGTGATATATATACAGTAGCGAAAGGCTTTCCTCTGTTCTTGTCTTACCTTACATTGAGCAGTGCAGTATCAATCAATCAATCAATCAATCAATCAATCAATCAATCAATCAATCAATCAATCAATGTGTATTTATATAGCACAATATCATAACTTTTACATTTGTCTAAGGGGACGTTACAGTTTGTACAGAATATGAACACAAATGCAACACACTCTGTCCTTAGACCCTTATCCCTCTCCCAGGACAGACAGACATGCAATAGATGTTGTGTGTAAATTCACAGGATAATACATTTACAACATAGGTAGTTCAAATGCTTGAAAAATGCATAGGTCATCTAGAAAAAGATGAACATGGATGCAGGTGGATGTCAACAATCCTCTGGGTGCCATCAAAGAATTGTAAGGTGAGCATCAGGCAGGACCACGGCGACAGAAACAGCCACGACTCAGGATCCACGACTCAGGACATAGTAATATTCAAACCAGGAACCTGATTCAGTGGCAGAACAATTACATTTTGCAACATATTTATTTATATCTATGAAATATAGCCTTCTCTTACTAGCACATAGTGTTTAGCTTATTAACTCCTATCCCACTAAAGAATCACTTAATGAATGATACCGTTTATTTCATTATCTTTTCTTTTATGTTCGTCATTATATTCAGTGCTTGAATTACAGTGTGGCCTTCCTGGCTGACTTTTTGACTTTTTCTGACGATTTTCAGATACTAGAGTGAGAGCGCGACAGCTCCATGCCAAGAGCTCCATAGCCGAGAAGTCCATCGGCAAAGAGTGCAACCTCCATTGCTGAGAGTTTGGAAGCTCAATCGCTGAGAGCTCCATCGCTGGGAGCTCATTCTACGAGAGCTTTATCATCGAGAGCTCCATCGAAGAAAGCTCCATGATGGGAGTGCGGCAGCTCCATCACCAACTGCTCCATCGCCGAGAGCTCCATTGACAAAAGCCCTATCAACGAGAGCTCCATCGTGAAGAACAATTATGTCATAGTAAATCATAAAGTATATCATAAAATACTATACAAGATAAAGTATGTATGTAAAACAATATATATAAAAAATGACATGGAATAGTAACAAAAAGTATTTAAAAGTCAAAGTAAAGTTGGTATTAAGTATTCCTCAAATATCTCATAATATAGCATGTCATTGTATCAGAAAATGTAAGAGTGCTGGAGTGTCAGATGCATGCATCGTGAAGGCAATGGCCACTCCTGAATGATGGCAACCAGCGACTGCCATCCTTAGGCCTGTGTTAAAGACTGGGTGATTTGGATTGGAGACTGACTCTGAGATAATGAGGTTTTCTAACAATACGAAGGCCCTTGGTTTTATACCACAACATGTCAGTGTATTCTTGGGAAAGATACTTAACGACAAGTTGATCCAATGACACGGCATGTGTGACTTTGTGTGAGTAGATGGCACCTTGTATTACTGCCTCCATGTCTTTGTGAATGCTGACTTGTATCTGTAAAAGCACTTTGATGGGCGTTAAAGTGCTATTTAAATACTGTCTATTTCTTGAGAAATATACTTAAATAAAGGAAATAATAATATATATTTACCATTTAACAGAGAAATCATGGGACAAAGGATATTCTTTGGCTGTTTTAGATGTTGTGTCATTTGAAAGATGTACATTTATCATTGATGACATGCCACTGTTTAAATGATCTTGTCATCCTTATCTTTTCCTCTCTTGCTTACCCCCCTAACCCTTATTGTTTTTCTTCTTTCTTTATTCTTTATTTCGAATAGATTAAAAAATAACAAATAAAAAATAACAAAATGTGAAAAACAGAATACCGCATTGTTAAAATATAGTATCCATCCACATTCATGGTAATATCTGTATTCAACAAAAAAAAAAAAAGTCTTCATATTAATAATAATAATGTGGATGTTGATAAATGTTATAGTATAATTATTGTTGAATGATCAAATCAAAATATAGTATGTCAAAGAAAAGTCATAGTATGTGGAAAAAAAGTCATTGTAATTTATGTCAAAAAGTATCAGAATAACTTTTTAGGTCATACACCTTTTTTTGGATAAATGATGGTTGAATTTTTAGAAATTAAACAATATTTATGCAAGTTTCCTTAATTTCTCATGTTTAATTAAATTAAAGGGTCGCAAACAAACTCAAGCATGGTGTGTGTAATGCCAAATGTGTTGTCCAATGTGTGTGAAACTGCTACTAGTGGTTTACAGACTCTGTTTAAGACTCGGCCAGAAGATGGCAGTGTATGACTATTGCTGCTGGGCAGATCTGGAAATATCATGCAGCCCAACAAAAGCCTTCCTTTGGACCAGGGGTGTCAAACTCAATTTCTTCGTGGGCCACATCAGCATTATGGTTGCACTCAAAGGGCCGGTTGTAACTTTAAGACTATATATCAAAATACATATATAAATATTTAATATATATAAAATAATGTATTATATGACATTATTGTCTCTGCATTGGATTATTATCGGATAGGGTAATGACTTCATAATTAACTACGTCTGAAAGCAGAAGTCTAGGGCAAATCATTCCAAGTCTCTTCACTGAGAATGTCACAAAAATGATTTAAAAAAAATCTATTTCTGAGAAAAAGGCAAATTCTAAGAAAAAATGAATATTTTGAAGAAAATAAGTCAAATTCTGAGAAAAAAACTTGTTCTTAGAAAAAAAGTCAAATTCTGAGAAAAAAGTCAAATTTGAGATGCATTGTGGGATATGTAGTTTATGGGCAACGTGTTTCTGTAAATCGGCATGTAACCGTATAATAAACATATTATATTCTTTGCAAGCTCTTGAGGGGCCGCATGAAATGAGGTCGCTGGCCGGATTTGGCCCCCGGGCCTTGAGTTTGACACCCCTGGACAGAGATTATAAGCACACATGAGCTGAAAATCAGTGCTCAGTACTTTGAGGAAATCCAAAGCATTTCTCACTGTGACACGTTTTCTATACATGTTTCAGTCTTTTTCTTTTGTTGTCATTTTGAATGAGTTGCCTTTATTATTGGGGTTAATCAGCATTAAACTCTGTTCACCCCTTCCTATGATAAGACCAATGGTTGACCATTGGTCTTATCATAGGAAGGGGTGAACAGAGTTTAATGCTGATTAACCCCAATAATAAAGGCAACTCATTCAAAATGACAACAAAAGAAAAAGACTGNTTTTATCTGATCCAGATGGTTACAAATTCCTTTTCTTTATGGCCGGGAACACCATGGGTGTTACAAAGTTGACTAAATCATCCAAAATCCAATGAAAGTGGTGATCATCAGCAATTGTTCAAATGTCTGCTGTGAAGGATGACATAAAGCCTTAATGCAATTGAATGTAAAACTCAAAAGTTATGATTGATGAAAGTAGTATATCGGTCAGATTTGACCCAAAGACAACAGGAGGGTTAAGTGAAAAATAAACTCTTGGAACCAACAAACACTAGGAACAGTTACTAAAACGCAGATTTTCCCACAAAAAACACCAAATGACTGAATTGTTTTCCATAGTGAGTCAGCAAAGTGGGCTATCCTACTCAAAGACTGTTTTTTGGTCAAATGGATTTTATATTTGGGGAAATTCAAGTAATTCCCGCCCGGTGCACTTGTTGACCACTCATGGCTCATGTGTTGTGAGCCATGAGTTTCACCTTGTAGTTTGTCTAAAGAGACCATGAATGTGTTGCTGAGCGGAGCGTCTTGTAACATGTGATTGTAAAAGCTCCAAAGGTGAAGTGCAGTGCAAACTAAAAAGAAGTGTTTACAACCTGTGAGATTCAGTTATTCTTTAGACAGACACATTTACTTATTCTGGCTCTTGTTCAACATGATATAATAATTCCTTCAATCGGCAGTGTGTCTGTGTTTCTGTTTTTGTTACATCTTGTTATGTCTACGCTTTGGGACCCACGACACTCCCCTTCCCCCTCCACGCTTTACCTCGATGATGTCGGCGTTGGTCCGGCTCTCGTGCGGCTCGTTGTACTCGGTGTATTTGAGCAGAACTTTGTCCATGTCGGTGCTGGCGTACTGGAACAGCTTGTTGGAGTGGTTGAAGATGATGAGGGCGATCTCGCAGTCGCACAGCACGCTCAGCTCGTACGCCTTCTTCATCAGACCAAACTTCCTCTTGGTGAACGTCACCTGGAGATAAGAAGAGGAGGAAGACATTTTGAGTCACGGGAATACTTCATTTTCAAATCGGAAATGAATACACTGCAAAAGAAATCCATATTTTTGTTAGTCAAAGTTAAATGTTGTATTCTAGTGCTCATGTTTTACACGTTTCATTTTAAACTGAGCTGGGGAGAAGAGGAATAACCTCGCCCTGTTGACATGTTATCGATTCGTCTTGAAGATATATCTGTATTTAAGTCGCCGTGGTGATTGACAATGTAAAATGGACCAGGAACATTCAAAGAACTGCAGATTTCTATGGAAATAACTTTTTTTTTTTTTTTTTTTCTGGGGGATTTTAGGGTGTATTAAGGTCGCGTTCACACCTGCCTTGTATAGTCCGGTTGAATCGAACCCTGGTGCGTTTAGCCGCTTGGTGCGGTTCGTTTGGGTCGGTGTGAACACAGTCCGAGACCTCTGACGTGAACTAAACAACCGGACTCTGGTCCGCTAAAATAGGTGGTCTCGGAGCGCTTGCTTGCGAACTCTGGAGCGGTTCGTACCTGGTGTGAACGCAGTCCGCACCAAAACATAGGAAGCGTAGTATTTACGTGTCACAAGAACGCGGATATCTTCAAAATCTTTAGCGAATGAGTCTTTCAAGACATCCGCGGTTGTTTAGTTAAAGAGTGAAGCAGAATGAAGTGTTGAACAGTGTCGTGTAAAGTAAAATTTTTCCGTCAGCTACATAAAAGTAAGAACACCTGTCGTCGGTGAAACGCCCCTCCTGACTGCAGAACGTCTCTCATTGTGTTATAATGTTTTTTAACGGACGTTGTCTGATTATATAATCATATGCGCGGGCCGCTATGTGTCTGTTGATCTCCAGATTAACAGCAGCACGAGAATAACCTGCTGAAAGTGCCGATGCTCCATGGCGGAGGCTCTGGTAGAAATTGCCTGGGGATTTGCGTTTGTTACCCCTTAATGGTCTGACCATTGGCGATTGACACAGCATTTTCCGGAGCACGATGACTTGTGTTTTAACGTTTATAGCTCCGCTCTGGGTAGTTTTGCCCGTGCGTGAACGCAAAACCGAACCTCTGAAAATGACACCATGCTAACAAACCCTGTTGGGTCTGGTGCGCACCAGAAAAACGCGACTATTAGGGTGTGAATTGCAATTCAACTTTAAACATCCGATGCATTTAAACATATAATCCAGGACATTCAAGGCCCAAGGTGAATTAGAACAGAACTGGTTTACAAAAAATAATAAACGTACAGAGTGTTTGAAAGCCTACAAACAGTTTTATGATATCACGCCCCCCATCCAAGACACGAGTGGATCTGACTGTTAATTACATTCTGGTTGAGTTGTTTCGTCAACCAATGTGTTGCTTAAAATAGATACTTCTGCATACAGCTATGCGACACTGCTTGAGTGTTGCGACGGCCAGAATAACGGGCTCGAGCAGCTGAACTCAGATAAGGAAATATTGATATTATTATGATAGATGATCTGATTGATGACGTGATATGAATAATAAGTGCGACACGTCGGCGTCTTCTCAGCATACGGCAGTTTTAAACTGTATTCCTTTATCCTGTTATATGACGTTTGATAGCAGCCTTCCCAAACTGAGGCCTTCACGCCTATTGGGTCAACGCTTAACTTTAAAAGTGGTTTCCAGGTTGGCAACCGCATCAGCTTTTGAGTTTGCCAAACTGAATGAACATACAGTTGCCCTTTTTAGTCACCTTGTATTTTTAAACTAATTAAAATACTACTACAATTAAACTCATCAAACCTGATTCTCACCAGAATGCGGTGACTCACTCCCGACTCCTTAACACCGATGCGTGGTGCGAGTCACGCGAATCTTTGTATTTTTGCGTGCTCGGCACCACGCCAAACAACCCCAATGCCTAAAGTGAATGAGGCTCCTTTGTTTTAATTCTATAAAACGTTTTAAAAAAATCTCACTTTATAGCTTTGTAGTAACTCACGGGAGGCCTTCTTTTAT
>NW_011369947.1:9501653-9512583 GCF_000735185.1 Notothenia coriiceps
TATATATATATATATAATATTCATTTACGTTGTGTGTCATATTTGATTTGACAAATATAAAAGACTATCTTTTTACGTCTACCATCCAAAATACATTTGATATTTAAAATAAAAAACATAATAAAAATAAATAAACAGATAAACTGAAAGGAGATACTGGGTGTTTCTCAATCTCGAGGATGCTGGCTTGGTAGTCGCGTACTTCCAAGTCACTTCCTTCAGAAACGAAGCAAGTATGCTTCTAAGCCATGGCTTCGGAAAGCGAAGAAGAATGGAACAGGCTAACAAGTGTGCCACTCTCTCTAACGGTTTCAACATAAACTGTACCGAAAATAAATACCTCACGATGTCTATCTAATTATGAACTTGCTTTACTTTCACGGAACACATTTTTGGTGATAACAAACAAATGCAACAAAGTAACATATTTACCAACACATGTTCTACGCCACTACATACTTACATTTAAATGTGCGCTGCGTCGGTTCAGCCATTCTCCGCAAGGGTTTCTGAAATTGGTCCGTGCGCAAAGCATTGTGGGGATTTTAAGGACGCAAAGTCTACCCATGTGCAGCCTCGAAATGTTCCCCCAAACCAAGGACGCGGCCTCGGTGGAATTCCAAGTAGGCTGGAGATTGGAACAGCCCTTCGGTGGCACTCGATGACGTAGCATCCTTGAAATATTGGCTTGGAAGCCAGAATCCGCGAGATTGATAAACAGCCAGTATGGCAGAATGGGGGAAAGACCTGCATGTACAAATATCACAGTAGAGGCACAAAATACAAATATGAACCTGAAAAGGAGCATACTATGTCCTCTTTGATATTTGACCTTAGAAGTTCTCTGTGTAACTATCAGAAATCTTCATCTTTAATGACACGGGAGGAATTACATGAGCAGCAGTCAGCGTCTTGAGGCTCGCGCTCACACCAGAGCACACATCCTCTGATGCATACAGTTTATTTATGGGTACCAGAGTTTCTTGATTCTGTCTGACTGCATACATACAGTATATATCTGCTTTACCACTAGAACCTTGTAAAAAGGATGCACATCTTGTCTCAAGTGTATCTCTTCTACAGCCAGTTGTCTTGTTGAATTCAGTTACATGACACCGGTTTTTACCACCCGAAGGTGAAGCACTAGCACCAGTAAAGGCAGTGAGGACAGCCTATTGTGCAGTAAAGTCGGGGAATTGGTTGTGCTTGGCATTCAATTCTTTAGGGCCGTTTGATTTACATTTTCAGCCACAAAGCTGTCAGATGTTTGACACTGTAACACCGTATTAATCTTTTGTCTCACACATCGCAATCCAAGGCATAGTTCTTACACTGGAAAGAGAATAGAACCACCTTTTATAGCGCTCAATATAACTGTGTTTTTGTTATGGTAAGCACATATGGCACACGTATAAACAGTTATTCGCTCCATGGAGAACGCTATGCACAGTTGAGTTTGTTGCAATTTGAATTCAATGGAGCAAGCAAGATTATATATTTCCCAAAATAATAAACGTCAACCAACATTTCCTGCATTTTCCCGCAGCGTGTGACCCCTCACGTGGGATTTTAGCGCTTCTCCTGGGAATTTATTGAACACATAAGCACCTCTGAGGGCTGCATGTTCATTATCTATTATTGCAAAGTCCTACAACAGCCTTCAGGAAATGATATGGTGACCAGTTCTTAGGTCTGCAATTTTATACAGCTGTGTGTAAATGTTAAGGGGTGATCCCATAAAAAGGACCATATATAAAGGAAATGTGTGAAGGGTAATGGAATTGGGTGCCTTTTTTTTTTTCGCTGCATGCATGGGAAAGAAAGAGCAGGGTTGTTTGTTGTTCTATTTTCTATTTGATGGGTTTCTTCTTGGATGTTATCATATAATAACAAGCTCACATTGAAGATATGCTGATGTATAGCAGATGTGCCATGTTCACTATCTTAGTTTAGGCTGTAAACATGGGCTAATCAACACTTAACACAGGTATTAAGATTCAGCGGTTAACATCATTGATTTGTCTTACATTTCATGGCTATCCATCTAAATGAATAATTAAAACAATGCTCATAAAACTCAACCTAATGTTGGCATTAGAGGAGTGTCTGAAAATAACTACATGCGTTACTGTTCATCCTCTTGTAACCATGAAAGTGTTGGGATAATTCATCTTGTTGATCTCACACAGTAAGTACAAAAAAAAGTAACGACAACACCAGAGCACTTAGACCTTATTCTTTAAGATACCAGTGGAAAGAACATTACATTACTATTACATTGCCAAAGCGACCTACAATAAGTGCGTTCGACCAGGAAGATACAACCTTGAAGAAAACAGAATCATATAAGTACATCAGGTTTCATAGAGCTAAAACATTTCAAGTGCTACTCAAGTGGCTTTAGATAAGCCGGTCCTTTATTAGTATATAAGTGCTTTGTTAGTAATTTTATTTTGCTCGAAGTGGAGTCTAAAGAGATGAGTTTTCAGTCTGCGCCAGAAGATGTGTAGGCTTTCTGCTGTCCTGATTTCAATGGGGACAAGGAAGGGGATTTGTGTGTAATGTATTTTCCTAACATAACATACAATTACACATTGTGATGATTAACAGTTATGATCACATTTAAGTTAAAGTCTGACATTGTTAAATAGTATTTCTTCTTTGAAAGTTGCTAAAGTTGTTTCCTGCATGAATTATTTTGTCACTACTGTTAGCGAAAACTAGGAGTCGGATGGAGAAACTATATCCTATATTATCAGGAAGAGTACTGACTACTGTACAACAATCAAAGACACACAGCAGAACATCAGAAACTCGGATACTGTGATCACCGTTACTATACATTTAATGTTCTGGGCCCAGGAGTTCAAAACTTTTAATCTCAATCAGATCCGATTCGATTTTGAAATCCCATTTTTTGTGATCCAGGATCAGACAAGTCGGACAGATTCTGTCCCTGGAGTTCAAAGCAATTCAGGATAATCCTGAATTGCTTTGAACTCCAGGGACAGAATCTGTCCGACTTGTCTGATCCTGGATCACAAAAAATGGGATTTCAAAATCGAATCGGATCTGATTGANAATTTAGATTAAAGTAAAAATATCTTCAACAAAAAAAAAGTTCATCATCTGTCATCACCTTTCAAATAAAAAAATATTATATCGCATGGGGGGAAATCGCAATGTCAGTTTTTTCCAATATTGTGCAGCCCTAGTATGGATACATTGTTATTTTCTTGTAATGTTACGATAAGCATACAAAAGCAAGTAAAAGAACAACATTAGTCCGTAATAATACAGTCTTCTTTGTGGATAATCAGTTGGTTATAATGCTGACTTTTAGCTTGACAGCTGTAGCCTCAGTAATGTAGCTTTATACCTTGTAACATCTGGTTATTCTCATTAATAAGTCAGCTTGCAACAGTAAAAGGTCAGCCGGGGAGATGACATTTTCAACAAACTCATGAAGCTAACATTTAATTAGCCTGCTAGCTGCAATATTTAAAAGCTGACAGCTGAACATGAGAATCCTGCTTGTGTTGAGCCCTCTCTGAAATCAAGCAGCCATTGTACAAAATAACAAAGAATGCCAAGTGCTACATCCAGTGCACGTGTACACACACATGTGAAGTGCAAGAAAAAAAAAGCTTGACATGCGTAGCAACATTCTCTTTTTTTTATCACCATGTTTCCAAAGTCAGCAGCCCGTTGATGGATTCTGCGAAATAAGCTTGGTATTCATCCGTCGTTTTCTGCTGATTTATCACTCCTGAAGTTAAAGTCTCAAACATGGAGTCATACCATGCATGTCTATTATATTATGTGAGTAGTAAAGATAGGCTTTTGCATTATTTGCAGGCAAATTGTCCATGCGCAGTGAATGAAATTGGCTGAGAAAATAGAGACCGCCAACCTGGCAGCAGAATCTCACGCCTCGGTGAACTCTGAGGTGTGTTGAGAGCAAGTTGGAAGAGCCCTGATTTACATTCAAGGCCGAATGCGGCCAATTCTGCTGAAGGATATACAATTCATATAAATTCATTGACGAGAACAAGTCTAGATAAATGCCAAAGGGATGAGAACTGTCTTCATGGTGCCAGAAGTTTTGCAGCACTCTGGCATCAATTCAGCCGGTGTCTCTACTTGTGATGTTATTCAGGGAGCTCACTTCACTGAGAATATCAGAGTGATTACGAGGGGTTGTCAATACTAACACACTTCTCCAGGATCTGATTTCTATTTGAAACGATTGCCATATCCATAGACAAATATGTCTTTTCCATTTAATGCAACCCTTATGTGAGCCATTCTCCTGACTGGAGAAGCTGTTTTCTATTGGTATATAACTTGCACAATTTGAGCATTATTGCGATCTGAGAATTAAATGAAATGGTCTCTTTAAGTGCTTGAGGGAAAAACACCAGACAAAATGAAATCCTGCCCTCACCTTCTTCACACTTCAACAGTTCGGTTTGCTATCAAAATGTCAACCACAGTGATTGACAGTTTCTTCTGTATCTGCATTTGGATGTTTTATGATAACCAATGCACAAACAGGATATTCAGATTAAGGTGGAGACAAAAACATTGCTCTGGGAAATTGTTAATACATGTACTGTAGCTATGTTTCAACTATGCATGTTCAGGGTTTACATAACTATAGAACAATACACAATTAAAGGCACCAAGCAATCAACCATTCATAAAAAACAAGACAATTTAGGAAATCTAGTTACAATACCAAAAACAATGTAATGCTAATGAAACAATTAATGTCAATAAACCCGAAATAGGACAACAAATATAATCAGTGCTTAATAATCACTTTCTTGAAAATATTATCCGGCAAAAATATTGGTTCATGATATTATCCCAATGGAGATAATAAAAGCTTACTTCTTTTGTTAAGAAAACATTTTTTTATAGCATGCACCCCTCTTTCAATGAGCATTGCTCTTATTGAAAAACAATAAATCACTCTTAATGAATCTTTTATAAACCAAAAGGTCCCCCTTCCTAAAATATGTATTAACAATCAGCAACATTGTGTGAGTCTGTTCGTTCTTACATAATTTATGTATTCCAAAAAATATAACAAGCTACAAATATTTTTCAATTCCTTTTTTATGTAAGGACTTTCACGGATATCCCAAAGCGTTTATCCTGATTAGTGATGACATATTTTATCTCCCGACGCTACACCTATTTGTCCCCGTCATTTATTTAAAAGGGTGAGAGTAAAGTTTAGGCGCTCAGTGCTTCTGTCATGTTGAAGGTATTTATTAGATTACTTTAAAACCCACAGTGCATACAGCTACACATTTCCCCCGGCTTACAGACTTTAATTTCTGCCATGTTGCTGTCATGGAGAGTTGAATAGTACGCAGCCATCCTCT
Source organism: Notothenia coriiceps (assembly GCF_000735185.1). NCBI lineage: Eukaryota > Metazoa > Chordata > Actinopteri > Perciformes > Nototheniidae > Notothenia > Notothenia coriiceps. Next base: position 9,507,050 of record NW_011369947.1, read on the forward strand.
GGTGGAGTATCCAGGGCTTTCGATGTGCTTTAAGGGAGTTGTTATGCCTTTTTAGACGAGATGTTTCAAGGAAAGGAGCTTGAAATATAACTTTAATTTGGACTGATCTCTTTATACGCATTCATTAATCCACAACTCTGCCCTACAGTGACCCATTAAAGCTTCTGGGGCTGAAGTGAAGAGCGATAGGCCGCTGTTTAATTTGTAGAATTGTATCTGTCTTTAAGGAGAACATATGGAGGGAAGTGTATGGGTGGATTGGCTTTCCTTGTGTATAGTGTTCAACTGTGTACTTCTCATTATCTCTGTAAATGGGCTCTCTGTGTGATAATTAAATGCAATTCTGCAGCGGGAAAATGCAAATGAATGGGACAGACAGAGCAACAAGTCTTGATAGTTCCCAACAGACATGGCAAGCCAGGAAGTTATTTAGAGGCAACAAATGAAGCTGTCCTCATCGTCATAGAAAGAGAAGAGCTCTTCATGTTTATCCTGTCCTCTGCTCTTGAACAACATAATGAACTACTTCACTTTGTTTTGTACAGCGCAAGCATCGACTTCCTGCACTCGTAAAATCAAAATTAAGTGATGTTGTTTTCCTGACAGGATGCGTCTGACTGTCACAATAAAAATGATTTCAAGAACGCCATACATTTTCTGATAATCAAATAATACTTAAGGGTTTTAACCCAAGACCCATTTCTAGTAAGCTATTCCGTACGATGGGCACAGTAATTCCCCCAAGGTCAAAGTATTAACATAAAAATGCATAAATGCATGCAAATAACAGAAACCCATCATAGTAAATGTGTTATGCTGTACACAGACCCCTGGGGGAAGGTTGTGAATTTCAAAAGATTAAAATCGACAGCACAGCCTGTGAAGAGTGAGACAGATTTTGACAGATGATGATCGTCCAACAAATGTCAGTTAAATTAAAAGACAATAAGACATGACCTATCTTCTTCTGTCGTTTACTCTCTGTGTCTTAAGACGAAGTTTGGCTTAACTTTTTAATTTCCTTAAATCAAACTCCCATAAAGGTTACACACTGTACGTTAAAGGGTAAGGCTCAACTTGATTTATTTGTCACTTCCAGTATTGTTTTTGATTGAGATGAAAAAAGTGGTTAATGGTGAAATGTGAGACACGCTAGAAAGCAAGACGGAACATTTGGAAATAACCATCCATTCTTACGGAAATTTGGCACTAGCAACTATTTAATCTAAATGTAGACTTGGCACGGACAATGACAGAATTACGTTATAATCTATATCCCTAACACATTATAAAAAACGTCTTTTTTCATCACCATGGCCCAGGAGTTCAAAACTTTTAATCCCTATCTGATCAGATCAGATTTGAGTTCAAAACCAAAAAACGGATTAGGATACTATAAAATCCAATGGTCTGTACATTTATTTTAAAATATGTTTCAATTTAAATAAGATGGCAAAGTTTGTAACTGAAAACGTTGTGGTGGCCTATTTGTTTTCAACCAAATGTTGATGACATAAATGTTTATGCTCATAAAAGTATCACAGCAAAGATTGTCAATCACAAATATAATTTAGATTAAAGTAAAAATATCTTCAACAAAAAAAAAGTTCATCATCTGTCATCCCTTTCAAATAAAAAAAATTAGACATTATAGATGTCTCTGCAATATGGTCTCTTGTCTTCCTTGTATTATTTTTCATATCCACTAGATGGCGATCGGTACGCAGTGGTCCCCAACCCCCGGGCCCCGGACCGGTACCGGTCCGTGGGTCGTTAAGTACCGNTCTAATATTTAGAGATAGGATATTTGAGTTTTCTTAAGCTGTATGCCATAATCAGCAATATTAAAATAATAAAAGGCTTGCAATATTTCAGTTGATTTGTAATGAATCCAGAATGTATGACATTTTTGTTTTTTTAATTGCATTACAGAAAATAAAGAACTTTATCACAATATTCTAATTTTCTGAGACAGTCCTGTATATTGCGATATGAAAAAATACAGGAATTGAAGAAAAGACAGTTTTTTTGGTCCGCAAACCATCCTTTCTTGAACTTTCATGCTATACAATTGGTATTTTTGTAACTATATTTAACCGGATGAAGGATTTTAGTCACGGACGTGTGGATCTTAAATTATCAGAGCAACAAGCTGAGCTAGCTCGGTTAGCAGCACCGAACTGGAGAAACACATGAAACACTTTATTCAGTGTTTTTACCTTTAATCACCGGGTCCGTTCACTTTGGAGATTTGGTTGTGATTGGTGATTTGCTGTGCATGCAGAGCCTGCATGTCACTCACTCAAGTACCCCTGACATGAGAGCCGCGCAAGTTTTCCTTTTGTAGCAAGCAGCAAAATAATTGTAACATGACGTGTTTGAGTTAATTTGCTTACTTAATATCGCAAGTCCTAAAAAAATGAATATCCCGCATGCGCATATTGCGATTATCGTCACGACACCATCTTGCAGCCCTAATCCATACCTAAAAACTGAAAAGTTCCTCAAGCGATGTCTCAAGTCATGTTAATGAGTTAGCATGTTAATAACTTCACTAAATCCAATAAAAAGCAGGAAAGAACTGCTAGCTTAAACTCTGTTAGCATCCAGGATTGGCTTAAACACATTGGGGGAACTTCACAGTGGATGTGCTAGTAGTAAAAAGAGGAATCCGGAAACTTCACAAAATAGTTTTGTTAGTGAAGGATACGGTATCCCTCGACCTTGGAAATAATGCTTAGCTATTACTACAGCTAGTTAGCTAGTTAGTTGAACATGCCAATGATTGCAGTGGGCCTACAGGTTTAAAGCAGATACAAGCATTGTTATCTAAGTTCTTTATCATCATGTTCACTCAGAAGAAGGAAACAAAAAAAAAGAATAATGTTTTGCTTCAAGAAAAATCCTAAGGTGTTTGTTTTTGTGTTTTCTCTCAGTTTACACGAGGATGCGCTGGAAATGACACATCATTTTTGCCAAAGCACAGAAAAGACATTGCCTTGGTTACCCTCTTTGTTCTTGTGTTTAACGATGTGCCAGCCATTACAGTGTGAGTCTGACTCAGACACTGACTCTAGGTAAAGCCTAATTATTCACGTATAGTTAATACAGAAATGTTGTTTCTTCCTTATGAGACATTTCAGAATATGAGAAATGAACATAGGCTCATGAAACCAGAAGGCTGGTGCAGATTCTTCCACACTTTCTTTGTTCTTGGTGACATGCTTTAGAAAAGGACAAAAGAAAGAATCTCTTTTTAAAAAAACAATCGAAATAATTGTGTTGTGGCTCAAAAAGAACTTGAATCGCATCTTCCTCGAGATTCCCTGCTCGCGTAATGGAGAAAAGTGAATCGTTAACTCAGTGGGACACTAATAGCTCTGCTTCATACAGTCCCTACTCACATGTGAGATTGGCAACCATAAATGCCGGAAAGATGAAAAGGCATTGAAAAACTATGCATGATTTAATAATACACAGTAGCAGGTTGCAACCATAACATCTTTAGCTTCTGGGTCTTTTTTTCGGTCGGATTGGTAATCATGAATATATCACCATCAACAGTAAGATTCTATAACCGTACAAGAACAGTTGCAGACATTTTGTTTAGGGAATATATTACATGTATTTTTCTAAAAAGATGTTTGCTGAATTAATTGAATTTAGAGGTTTATGAATAAAGAAGAGCCATGTAAATTATAATCATCAATTCACTTCACAAGTCAGGCGTGAAATCCATTTCATATATTTAAAAAAGAAAAAATCATTTCTGAGTGCAATGCCTCGCCATCGTGTCTCTGAGGATTACTGCTACTGGATCTGATTGCAGATATTGGCCAAAAGACATAGGAGGACACTCGACATTCATTTATTACAGACTACTGCTATAATTCACTTGAAAGCAAACATACAAAATCTCCAACGATTTCCGAAAATATAACATAATATATGCAAACATAGATACTACAGTAAGATGCTAAGAATTACACTTTGATTTCCAATCATTCTTCTCATTATAACTCAGTATATTAAAGCACAACAGGTGTTGACTTTAACATGAGTCCCAATTGCCTGGATGTACTTTTCTGTCACTGGTCTTTATCTCTAATTATTATAACTTGAAACCCATGCTCCTATGGAAACTGAAATGTGATCTAAAAGAGGCATGACATAGGTCATGCAATTAAAAAGTCATGCATGCTTCATTTCATATATTATGCAGTGCAGAACATTAGAAAATGTGTTTTTGACACATTACTTAAACTTATTCCTGTAGAAGTTAACTTTTCACGGAGAAATGTCAGCGTTGAAAGTTAGAAACCTATGTTAGACCTTTTTCTTTTTTAACAAGCGCTCTCCTGCAGTCGTGAGATTAATTAGTTTCACTTCTATATATAGAAAAGGTGTGCTTTATCAGAAAATCTGCAAAACATAATTATAATAATGCAAAAACTGTTGGATGTTTATGGTGGAACTCTGGTTGAAAACAACGTGCAAATGTTAACAGTAAATAAATCATGAAATACATGAAGCTTGCTAAGTACACGTAACTCAAGCTTTAACTATAAAGCAGTGGTTCTCAAACTTTTTCGGTCAGGCCCCCCTTTTGGAGAAAAAAAAAAAGTTGGGTCCCCCCAACACAAATAGTCACGAAATGGGCCATGTTAACATTTATTAAAATACATCAATATGAACGTGAGCATTCCTTTAAAAACAATTAAAAAATAACTTTGCTAGAACAGTGATTATAAAACAATGCTCCATAAGTCTGTGTGCTCAAAAATGTAGGGTTTCCCATTAAGGTACCGGGCGCTACAGTGGAACCTTCGACAGCAACACTCTCCACACGCACATACACAGTGCACCCGCGACTGCTACAATGAAGGCTCGATAATCAGCTCACGGCATATAGGTGTAAGCAGGTAAGCAGGGGTAAAGTGCTATTGAGATGGTTAACAAACTCTGACATCAAATTATGGGAAACATAACATTAGGTTAAAACGTTTTTTCAAATTTAAATGTCGAAAATTAAATAGAGCAAAAAATATAAAATATTAATCATTAATCAATCAATATATTCATTTAAAGCAGATTAAAGTTAAAACTAAAACGGTAGAAGAAAAATATTTCTATCTAAAAACTGAAATTGATCAATTAAACCAGGAAACATTATATAATATTCATACAACATCTGAAATAGATCAAAGAGGCAACTTGGCTCAAGCCATTAAAACCAACCAAAAGCAAATTCAAAGTAAATTCATCAAATGTATAAAAAATCAAGAAGGTTGTATTGTGTATAATGAAAAACAGAAACGAGAAGTGATAAGAGATTTATGTTCTGAAGCATATAAAAAAATAGACATTGAAACGGACTGTGTTAAAACTCTGTTGGGAACAGTCCGTACAACATCCAAGAATTTGATTTCCTTCTCGGTGAGATTAGAAAAGATGAGGTGATCCAGGCGGTGAAAGAGCTGAATGTTGGTAAGAGCCCACGTTAGCTAAAGCTAGCGCTACTAGTTAGCTACGCA
>NW_011369947.1:9512620-9520009 GCF_000735185.1 Notothenia coriiceps
ATCAACTATTATCTGATGATGTTTGAAACTTACTGACCTCTATGTTTAATGAAGGTCTCAGCAGTGGTTGTATGGGGGACTCATTTCATGAAGGTGTCTTGACTCGATGAAACTGATATAGATAATTACAGACATTTAACTATAATGAATACTGATTATAAGATACTAGCAAAAATAATAATAGATAGATAGAGCTTTATTGTCTCCCTTAGGAGAAATGTGTCTTGGGCATCGAGAAAATAAACATAAAACATTCAGGTCAATCAGTCATAGATACAGAACAGAGATCACATATCACATGGCAAAGAAACAAACAAGAAACATACAGGTACAGCACTTTCCCTATTGCACATANGACCTTTGTGGTAAATGTGGTCTGCCCTCTCCAGGAGCAAGTGAAAAAGGGCAGTGACAGACTCTTGGTTAAGAAGTGTTCGGGTATACAAAGCATAGTATAGTGGTGGGATACCTTCTTCATCGAATTACAATAAGGCAAGGCGTCCTGTAGAACAATGTATAATCTGATGGCTTCAAGTGTGTATGGTGAATGGAAACTAGATGAAACAATGGACGAAACAGAAATGAATACATGAATAAGTAATGATGAAATACATAAATAGCTGCATTGGCAAAAGATAAATACAACTTTTGAAGCAAATGTAGCACAAAGTCATGCAGCATAAACAGCATGGACCTCATGCAAGTTCTCAAAGGGGGCTATAAATGTTAAAGTATGTTCACATGCACTTTGTTATTATTATTATTATTACAAAAAAATATATTGTATCTGACATGTTCAATAAATAGAAACAAACTAATAAATGGTTTGTTTTCAGAATCTGCTGTCGAGGACAGGCTTTGTTTGAGGTTATACGATTTGACTCAATGCGTTTCTATTCTTATTGCGTTTCATTCTATGGTGTAAGGTAAATGTTCTTCTGGTTGGTTCTTTATAACAAAAAGTTGGATGTTTTTGTTCAATTGTATTTGAAGAGCTTTGGATGATAATAGGAAGTCTTTACAACAACAACAAAAAGTACATTTTCTCAAGGTAGTTGTACTTGAGAACTATTTGCAAGTACTTTGTATTTCTATATTATGTTTTTCATTTTACACTCACTGCTCTCTATTAGATATTTTTTGACAGATGTTGTTACTTTACAGATTCAATTTACATTAATAATAAAATAATATTCTAAAATATAATGCTTATTTATTTTTTATCATTTTATCATTATAATTTTGTTTTATTATTTGTGTACTTACTCCATTTAATATTTGTACACACACATAATATGGTCTTATTCTTTATATTGTGTGTGTCTTTTGCCTTTGTCTGGGTACTGCTTTTGTCCTATCTTCGTTTTCTTGCTTGCACTTGGCCTTGTTATCGTGTTATAAAACTGTTCTATTTAAGAACAATCAATAAAAAGGTTGTGAGGAAACATAAAAAATAAATTGTACTTGTGAAAAATATTGATTTTTAGCTGTCAGTCTCACTCGTGATGACCCCCTGGAGGTCATACTGTAACAACACAGTGTGGTACGGTACTCCTGAATAAAACCGTGCATACAGCATCTTTTCATTCAACAGTAAAGCATGTGCATGAATGTCTTTCCTCTCCCTCGCAATTGATATTTCATTTATATACTATCCTATGTGTCCTTAATTCTGCTGCTGTAGTATATTGGTTTATCCAGAATATCTGATGTTGTGTATTATTTGTGATATATGTCGTTTTAAACTGTATCTATATATTTGCTGTTTATGTTTATTTTAATTGTATAATGTTCATACTTTATCCCACCTTTTAAATCGTTGTGCTAAATGTTGTTTTAATATTTTTTATTAAACTGTGTATCTTTCTTGTTTTATTTGAGTCTCTTTGAGCACCTGATAAAGCGCTTGGAAATAAAAATGTATTTATTATTATTATTATTTGTATTAATAATAATAATAATATGATTATTATTTTAATGCTTGAACACAATGCTGCTAGACAATATTTGGCATGAATTATCTATCCATCTATCTATCCATCCATCTATCTATCTATCTATCTATCTATCTATCTATCTATCTATCTATCTATCTATCCATCTATCTATCTATCTATCCATCCATCCATCTATCTATCTATCTATCTATAATTTTAGTGAAGTTCAGGTTGGCTCTGGTACATAAACGCCTCACGTTCCGGGTGTCAGTCTGCCCTGGTTTGGTTGTGTCTACTGCCTACTACGGGACGTTTGTGATTGGTTCTCTCCTCCCTCTGCCCCTCCCTCTCCCCTCGTATGTAAATCTGGTCGGGACTGAGCCGGTAGGTGAGGTTGGGGCTGGTGGCTCCTGCCTCGCGCACAAGAGACCCGAGTGTGGCCGAGGTGAGATCAGTGCGCCTCCGGAGCTGTCTTCTGTACCGGTGCTGAACTCCACATCGCCCCATTTCCCCTTCGTCCTCCTATATCGACTCTGCTGTGCACTGGTGATATTTTTGGGACGGGATTAACAACCCTCTTTTTGGCTGTTTTTAGGTGCAAACTTCACCTCTCTAAAACACATCGGAGATTACACACTGTGGATTTGAAGGAGATTAATACTAGTTTGTGGGTCTTTTCACCTCTAAACTCGCTTGGATTATACTCCTGGATGGTTAACGTCAGGACACAAAGGTAAATAAATGTTTTATTTGTTGTTGACTTTGTGTTTTAGAAAGACGTCCCCCCTCTGGCTCGTTTAACCCTCGTCATCTGCGAACTCTCCAATAATCCGCCAGGTCACTCTCTTTAACTCAGGGAATATATCGCAACCTCAGGCTTTTCACCTTCTTGTCTCCAGGTCCCGTAGGCTCAAATAATTTTATATCAGGAGATGTGAAGTTCAGATTACTGTCACTTCTTTCCCACTGTAATACAATCAATGCGTTTGCAACGATTGGAGACACGCCAAGATGCCCAGAGCTTTTAATTCATCCGCGTAGTACTTAGTGTGTTATTTTTTTCCTTGCCACGCTAATCCTTGAGTGACACCGTTAGCTGCAGAGGGATTATACTTTTGTTTTTTATCCTCAGTTTTGTGCCTGACTCATTTGGCACTGTATTATAGGCTCCATCGCAAAAGGGGGTTGGACATTAATTGTGTTGTTTGATGGTTTGCGAATTACATTTAGGGTTTCTTTTTGTTGTTTTTATCGCCCCGATCGTGCAGCAGATGGAGTCAGAGCTATCGTAAAGCCAGATTAAGTTCTGCCATCGATACGACTCAGATTTACTGCCTGAAATCCTGCGAGGAGCTCTCTGTTGATGGATATAGAGCAGCCTTATCTGTAGGTCCGGGAAAACATATTTTGCTGCCTATAAATATCCTAGAACTGAATTCCTATAGATATATTTTAAAAACACTTTTACAACAACACATCAGAGTATTCAAATCCCCCCATAAATACTAACTGCAAGCTACAGAATGTAACTAAATACTTATATTTTACTCACATAAATACTAATATGAGGTAATTGTGCAATTTTTTAAAACACTTCAACATTTCAAAGCAATATCATTTGACATCTTTATTTCCGTGTTGCTTCACTATACTAATAATACTTTACTATACAAACAAATCATGGGTTTATGCTAATAATGATGCTTTTTTCACATTCAACTCACCATTAGTGTTTATTTTAGCTATATATTGAAAATAACATAACAATATGACTTTGTGTAACACTCACAAAGTCACTATTCTGCATTAAACGCTTTTACTTTTCACTTAAAGTACATGTACTTTTATTTGAGCAACATTTCAAACATGGGATTTTTCCTTGTAATACAGTGTTTTGTATAGTGTATACATAGTGCCTCCATCAATTAATGTAAGAATATATTATGGTGACTGTCATTATTCCAGATGTTAGTCTGCTAACAGAGTTATGTATTTACAGTAACAGGTAAAGGTGAAAACAACGTGCTGGTTGTTCATTAAAACAAACTCAGCAGACATATTGTGTTTACTTGACTTTTTCATGATTAACCATGCACCAAAATACATCTGATGCCACCAATATCACTGTGGATCCTACAGAATCCGTGCAGTTTGAACGCTCAGTTGTCTGTGTGCTTTTTACAATCCAGTTTCCATCCATTTATTCCCACAATGCATTTACTTTATCTGTGAAAGCTCTTTGAAACCACAAGATATAATCTATTTCCAGTGGCGCATTGAAAGAATGAGTGGGTCTGTTTGTCAAGGCTGCACTCCCTAATTGATTCTGCACTTGAATACAAAACAGAGTACTATATGATTAATATTTAAGCTATGCTATGTGATATATATATACTGTATGTATTGTGCAGAACATAGGTAGGATACTTGATAGTGGTGCTTGCCTCAATATATAACACATAAATATGATACTAAAGCACTCAGTTATTTTCAAGCTCACGAGGACAAAGCCAAACAACTGTTCACAATATTCTCACAGGGAAAACACTTTACCCACTAAGTCTAGAAAAAGCTTTTTCCCCACTTCCCCCCCTCCCCCCCATCTCAGATCCAATTAAGCCATTTAACAACAGGTAGGAGATGGTGCCGGCTGAGCAGGTACCGGTGTTAATGGAGCTGCTCTGCTTTTCATTTCATTACAATGACTATCTCGGAGCACCGCGGGGAGGCAAAGGCTTTTCAGTCAATAATTCTTTTCACTAGAAAGAAGGAAATTAATGATGGGAAACTGATCAAAGCGTTTGAGATGTGAGAGGGAAAGTACAAAGTGCCAGTCCAGCTGGTAGCAGGTGAAGGCAGATTGGAAGAATACGACAATAAGGCTGTATCTCTAGGAGGACAAATGCACTGCCACTGAAAATAACACAGCTTTAGAGTATTGATGATGATCTCAGGTGCCCTCACCATTTAAATATATGGACTTATCACCCTCAAAAAAGTGTTTATGATGATTTTTTAGAAGCATATTATACTTTTATGGCTTTCTGCACATATCTTAGATCCATCCACATTCAGCAGCTTCACTTTTCAATGCAAAGTCAGGTCTGTGAGGCTTTTCCATTCCTTGCCATTCATATTATGATCATGCATTAACACTTTTTTGGCTACCGTGCTATCTATTTAAAGATCCTGGTAGTTTCTACTGTACTACAAAAAGGAGATGAAACCACGTTTGTATCTAATTAGTTTGTCGAGAGATGCACTTCACTCAGAACATAAAATCATGTTTTACAGTAAAGTATAGGCAAATCGCAATAAAGAAACAAAACAAATCATATAATTAGATGACAAAAACAATTATAAATAATAGAGATGTCTAACCCTAACCAGTACACAAACCAGTGAAATGCATCGAAGGGGGATAAGGATATATTATCTGTATGTCTTCCAGTCATACCGCTTTGTTCAATTCATACAATTAATGCTTTCTCAAAGGTCGTACAAACAGATGGCGTATTTTATGTACATAGCCATACCCTTGTTCTTATATATATACACACACATATTCTCTTATACATATTTCCGCCTGTACGTACATTTGTAGACTTACAGTAAGCAGGTAAGCAGAACTGAACCCAACCAGTGTGCAGATGAAACCTCTGTAGCTGCTCTGCCTGCTCCCTTCAGGATGCTTCAGGATCTAAAGAGTCCAATATTTGTGGGTGCTTTTCCATCACCATACCGCTACTGAACTCAATGTGAAGAAAAGATAATGGAATAAGACGGCATGCCTTTTCATCTACACGGTACATTATATAAGGCAGTATAATTGCATCTATTAAGTGAAAAGCACTTCAGAGGTCCTTGAAGATGGAGACTTAAAACACTTTCCACATTAGAAACTTAGATAGTGAATTCATCATATCATACTGTTGGAAAGCCACGGATGCTTTAAGTTAAATTAAATAACCAGACATATGGTTTTCACATTGTCATCAATGTTTGGTAGACAGTAATTCCAGTGAAACCCGTAGACATTGAGTTTCGTAGATTAGTATCCAGAGTGTTTGGAATTAAGACATATTTCTGTTGATTGTATTGGTACCTTGAAAATGCCTTGAGCATAACATTACAGACACTTTTATCCAAAGCAACTTACATACTCAATACTGTGGGCAATGTGGGTCTCAGGGACACAACGACATGCTGACTCCAGTGGGGTTTGAACCTGTAACCCCCTGATCCGAACACCAACGCACTACTCCACTAAGCCACACGCCTCTCTAACATGACACTTGTAATGGACCTCCTTTGTGTTGTGGTATTGGCAGTTATTTTGGCAATAGAAATCTCAAGACTTGACCACATAAACCCAAAACGAAATCACTGGAGCTGAGTGAAAACATAATTATTTTGTAAATTTGGTGAACCCAACCGTTAAAAGAATAGTTCAACCCTTTCCAAAATGCACCATCTTCTGAGAGTTAAATGAAAAGATCAATACTTCTCTCGTATCCGTGCCCAGAGCCGGAAGGCGTTTGGCTGGAAACAGAAGCTCTGGCTTTATTTCCACTTCTACCAGCACCTCTGAATATCACTTACCAGCATCTTATTTGTGTAATCCACACAGAGACACTTCTTGATATGAAGATGTTCGCTTACGTAAAATAACTGGCAATGTTTTGGCAACTTGCAGCCTCCGAATGTTTTTCTGGAAACCTCAAGGTGAGGACAGGTCAGTGATCCAGCTGCTGCCAAGAAGCTGTTACAGAACAAAGACAAAAAAATGCAAACATTTTAATTTTCACATGCAAGTGAAGTAGGAAAACTCCCAGAGCGTTATCAGTCCTTTCATCTAACTTTAGCGAGAAGGCTAATAAGCCCACTTCAGAAAAAATCAAACTTGAATTTGTTTCATTGAAATAACCAACCTTTATTGACACTGAATTATCCATAGTTGATTTTCTGAGGAAGACGTGATTCCACATTCACAGTCTTCTTTCTGTAACCATAACTCTAAGCGACCCATTGGCCACATTTCACAAGGTCACAGATCCCCTCCACTCAAAATGTGTTTTCCTGAATGATGTCACCCAAACTGATCTTGACTTGTTGTAACACTCAATTGAAGGTACGTCACTGAAAAGCTGTTTTTGACATTCCTCTGGCATTCAAAGAGACCCATGTCAAATTAGGTACAGTAGGTAACTCACATAAATGAAATAGCTGAATGATATGCAGAAATACGAGCAGTCACAGAGCGGATATTACCAAATAGAGCAGGAGTATTCTCTAGCAGGAGGAACGTTTTGTCTGCAGTGTGCAGTTCTTGGTATTAAACTGGACCCTGGTGCTTCCTTTCTCTATCGATCATATAATCCCACTGGATATGATTGTATGTTTTACAGCCACAAATGCTGTGTCAGCTTTCCTCTTATGGAGAAAATACACC
>NW_011369947.1:9520055-9532398 GCF_000735185.1 Notothenia coriiceps
ACGAATACACACTATCGCCGCCTGCTGGTAAGGAGAGTTATTGCCACTCACGCATGCGCAGTTCGTACGTGCAACTGGACCGTGGGCTGAAGGCTTTGCGGTGTGTTCCAGTGCGACTGTTGGCCAAGACGCAGGAGACGTGAGACGACACACCTGTCGGGTCCGTCGGGACGTGTTCTTTGGTGTCAGTTTCGTGTGTCAGGGCCTTTAGAGAAATTGTAAAACAAGCTCGGGGTGGACGGTTTGGTCAATAAAGCGTTACTTCACATATTTTCAAACTGCTATTAAGATAGAGTTTTTAAACCTCCTTTGAGTTTTCTTTCTTTGGCATTTGGGAAGAAACTGACAAGCAGCATATTGCTGATAAGTAGTAGCAGATGGTTACTGGAATCAGCCGGTATTTAACAAATGCTTTCTAACGAAACCTCTTGAGCATGAAGGATTTAGGGGTAGCTTAGTGAGGTCAGAACAGAACTCCACATCTTAATCTGATTGTGGTTACATCAAACATGATCTGCAGCACAAGCATGGGTTGAAACAGGGCAGTAGAATACGTCATAGATTGGGTCATTTAAAGATGTTTTGATAGTTTCCCCTTTTCTGTAGTGTGTCATAAAGGTTTTTGTAAATGGACTGCTGAGGCTAAAATCCCTGTGTGTGTTTTTGTGAGTTTTTATCCCACACACTCTCCCACCCTGCACGCCTCCATTGGACTCCTTTGTTTACTATTTTAACATAATGACATCACTATGTAACACTCACGCTTCTGTCGGCTAGCGCTCCAACACATTGTTCGTTATAGTCTAAGTGGCGTGTGACGCTGACAATTGAGCGGCCCGACCAAGCAAGGAGGCAGAGGCAGAACGTCCAAAAATATAACCCGGTGTGGGCATTTATTAAACTCGAGCCCAGGACACAGCTTCAATCTTGCTGTTTTCGTGAGCACAGTCACCAGCCACAAGGATCTCACACACACACTACCAGCACCCCCAAAACAGACAGGGCAACAGAGCCTAAATACACACACACACTAATCAGCAATTAGACACAGGTGGGGGGGGGAGGAGAGAACACAGGGCACCAGGTGGACACAATCAACAGCAACAGACATGGGGGAAGGGGAACACGTTTCAACATAAAACCAGCAAACAGAGACAGACAAACTAAAACACTGACAGATGCACACACATACATTTCGCCACCAACAAAATTACACAATTCTTAACGGAGGCCGAGATCTATGGCCCCAAAGATCACCTCCGTTACATGGCGGGACATCTCTAAGCGGTTGACCAATCACAACAGAGCCGGCCATATAACCAATCAGAGCAGACTGTGCTCTGGTTTTAGACAGAGGGTGAAAATAGGTGCTGCAGCACAGGCAGTATGAGACAAATAACATTCAATTTTGAACATTAAAGCATGGAGACATGTCACAGTAGAGGCACAACATAATAATTAGAACCTGAGACCTAGCATAATAGGGCTCCTTTAACATAATTGGCTGATCGTGTGTCAGCTGTAGATGCCACTAATATCATGAATCTCCATTGTGAATGTAATATAATTTAAGATCACTTGAGATGAACTTCTTCAAAGCCTTGTTGAGCTGCCAGACAAAACACATATTGTTTATAATCCTTATCAACTGTCACTATCACGCTTCAGAGGCAGGCAGTCAGAGAATCGGGTGTTGTGCAGCTTCTTTGTTGAATAAATTCACTTCAAGCCTGTTAACAAGTTCTCATTATATGTTCCCTTGTTGTTGAGTTTGAAACGTAAGAGCTGGAAAGTGATGAGACTGATTATCACTGCTAAGTTGCAAGAGAAATGCGATAAATGATCATTTGCACAGCACCTTTTCCCTCAGGGAAGTTAGCTGTGGTACATTACTGTTTTAAACAAACACAGCTTTAAAAAAAACAAACACTCTTTTTAAATTCAGGATAGCTTTGGTTAATTATCAGCTGAAGCCTATTTTGAGTATAGTTATCCAAAAAGAACACATTATTGCTGGTAAAGGTTTTCATGATCATTTGCAGTATATATTGCAATTCAGTTGTAATTGTTGAATTGATATAACTAAATGTTATCATCCAGCCATTTCTCTGAGAACATTACTATTCACAAAAAGTACACTTTATTTCCCTTTTCTTATTTGTCCTATTTTGCGTAAACTTTTTTTGTGTCCACAGTTAAAAGTGTCTCCTGAGTCTTGTGTGACGGTTACTGTGCTTATCTAAAGTTTTAATGCATGCATGAAACACATCTGATCACCTTTTATTGGACCGACGGGGAAGCTGAAGAGAGTAAATCTGATGGCTGCACATCTGCTTTTCAACCGGCCGATCTGGAATCCACTATCAATGAAACTCATTACACACTGGAGGAGACTTTGACTGATAAACCTGCTCTGAGTCCATCTATTCTGCAAGCATATTCAATTAAAAAATTCATTTGTCTGCAGGACTTTACATAAATGTGTAATGATACTGTAATATTCATGAAACATCAGTGGCGCCGACCTTATCCTTTATAAATAGAAAGTGCCACTGGATCATATGTGGGGTACATTATTCATTTATTGCACTTCTGTTGCTTGTGTAGCTATCACGATTGGTTGAGAGAAGTAAATGCAGAAATGAAGTCAGTGAGACACAATCACATTTGAGGCGAATTCAAAAGGTTTTTGCGGAGATGTCATAAGATTACTGCTGATGGGACAATTATCAGAATGGAATATCAATTAGTTGGGTAGTCCAAAAGTTCTTCTGTTGTGGATATATGTTGGGGAGGCGTGCGGCGCAGTGGTCTAGTGCGTTGGTGTTCGGATCAGGGGAGCACAGGTTCAAACCCCACTGCAGTCAGCATGTCGTTGTGTCCCTGAGACACTTCACCCCAAATTGCTCCTGTGGGGATTGCCCACAGTATTGAGTATGTAAATGCTTTGGATAAAAGCGTCTAAAAAGTAACATGTCATGTAATGTAATATTGCATTGACCAGCAGGAATTTGTTTTATTTCATAATCTTAACGAAACATGAAATTGGCAAAACAGTGCTGTGAAACTGTAAAATACCAAAGCATAATTTCATGGTACCCTTGTTTGACAATGTTTGACAACACAGTATATATATATATATTTTATGGGTTTGATGTTGTAGGTTCCCAAATGTATTTTGTGGCCGCTTCTCACAATGCAATGTTTATAATTTAGACATCTTGTTTAGAGGGTTCACATCTGTGAAAAGCCAAACCTAATCATAAGGAACGTTGTGAATTGAAACAAAACTACTGATCATGGATTTAATTCAATTGTTATGTTTGTCATTTAAGTAACAGAGACACATTTAAAATAGGCAACATTGGTTTCACAAAAAAAGGCTGTCTCCTGGGTAAAAGTGTTTGCCGGCTGTCGGCTGTGCGTGGTGATGAAAAGCTGGTTCGAGGGGCCCCTCAGTGAATGTTTGCCTAGGGCCCCCACAGACTCTAGAATCGGCACTGTCTGAGAGGACTGGTTAAATGAAACCAAACAGTATAACAAGAATATTGGACAAGATCAAGATTCAAGAAATGCCTAAAAGCAACCAATTTAGCTGGAGAGCCGTGCCAGATGTGCCCACCACTTGTTTGGTGAAAGCACTCCTCGGAGAAAAACTCCCATTGATCATATTGATGACAGGTTGAGCATTTATCTTGCATTTTATCATGCCTTCTGTTGACAAAGATGCAGCGGTCATAAATAAATATGGCTTCGACAATTCCACAGAGACACAGACGATTAAACCGGAGCTTGTCTGGATGATAATTTTAATTTCCTGCCTGTGTGATGAAATCTGACTATAGTTTAGAAAGTTCTGTGTGCAATGTATCACTTTTAGAATAATCTAATAATATCCAGATGAAAATGATAGCCTGCCTCTTCATCATTGCTGTTGATCTCTACTCCTTGCCCTGGAGTAGAGATGGATCTCCGTGTCCCAGAACCTCCCACAGTAAGTCTCAGCTGTTCGAGAAGCACACGGTCCAGGAGGGGATTAGACAGCTTTGCTTTAACAGGGCAGACATCCAAAAATCTCTGAGCGTCCTGTGGCTCCTCCTTTCCTCCTTTCCTCACACCCGCTCTTCACTTCCCCCTTCATTTCACCTCCTTCCATCTCCTCTACACTTTGAATTTACCTCAGGGATCCACTGATACAACTTTCTTCACAAAATCCCAATTTCCTCATCTCGCCTTTCAGTGTTGATCAGATCCTGTTGTCTTTATTTTACATTTTAAAGGTCCCCTATTTTTTTTTTCAATATATTATAGGTCTCAGAAGTGTTTGGCTCCAAACACCAAACAGATCATTGCAGCATTACCCATAATCCCCTCTGTTTCAGTCCTGTTTCCAAAGTGCTGATTCTCTGTCTGTTACTTTAGATGAAAATAAGGAGCCCCTCCCCACGCCCCTCTGAGAGAGATTTGGTTAAAAACAACACAATGGAGCTCAAGGAGGAGATTCAGGTTAGAGGGGGGGAGGGGGGGGGTTACCTTGGTTGGTGATGTTTATGTATAAAAGACATGGAAAAATGTTTTTTTCACAATAGGTGAACTTTAACAGATATCCTTGTGCATCATATTTCAATAATTTGTAGGTAAGGATGCCAGAGATTGATTTGGTGCACCAAACTTAACGGTAGCTCAATGTAATTAAAAGATTGATTGCGGGAACACTGATACAGTGATACTATAAAAACCAAAGCTGACGAGGATGAACAGATTCATAATTTTATCACTGAATGAATTAACAAAAAGGTGGTTGGTAATTGGTGTCAGAAGCAAAGATATTTAAAATAGCATTTTCAGCGTCCCCTTTTTGTTCAATTTGGAACTTTTTCCTGCTTCATATCATTGGAAGTTTCATTACTTTGGGTTTTTTGGACATACAAACCACGATCTTTAAAGATATCACTTGAGGTGTATTTTCCCTTTTTAAGAATGAATCAAAATACATACAATATTATAAGAAAACTATTTTTAAATTAAGGAAATTGAAAAAAGTTTTGGGTTGCAGCGCCTTGAAATGGATTTAGTAGAATAGGATTAGTAGCCCCACGTCTCATTGTATTCCCGATTTATTTTCTACTCTTATGACATTTCCTTACCTTCTCATCTGCTCTATGTACTCGTTTGTTCTCCAAGCTAATCCTACTTTACTGCTGCACTGCATGTTAGTGCTCGCCTCACAAATAACCCTAAATTAGATTTCCATTGGCAACTTCCAACTCTGCTGGTTGGCCGATGTTAATGATGAATTGTAGCCTATCCTGCAACTCCAGACAAAAAACCCCTCCACTAATCTCAATGGAGCTGGTTCAATTTATTGTGTTTCCACTTGTTTTCATTGAAAGTCATTAGAAAGCAACGGGAAAAACGAATTATTACCACAGTCTGTCTTTACCACTTCCCACAATGCACTGTTAATGGTACAGGCTTCTGCTAATCGAATATACATGGAGCTCTAACTGAATAAATGAGAGCCTGTGTTGTTAAAAGCTTGCCCATGTGGGTTTAATTACAAAATAAAACCACCACCCAAAGTGTGACACCTCTATTTAGTAAAGGACTGGTTGTCAGGGTCTTAGTTCTTCTTAGAAAATTGGGTTTTTAAGAATTTTCTCATTTAGCTTTTATCCAGGGAAGACAAGGAAGCTACAGTTCACTTCCTCTCTTCTTCTTTGAAGCTCATGACGATATATCTGCCATGCAGGTGAAAAGGACGGTGAAGAAAGATGAGGTGAGGACATAGGAGGAATGATCTCACTGCCACTGTTGGCTCTTCCTTTTGTCTCTTCTCGGTGGAGCATTTGGCAGCGTTAGCTTTCCATATTTGTTCTCGTTCTTTCGTGGTTTCTGTCGGGCTCTGACAAAGGCAACCAGGCAGACAAATCCAGTCGAGCAGAACACCATGCTCAGATGTACGCCTATTCATTTTAGCAGTTTGGAGAAGTAATATTCCCTTTTTCTGCTTCTCCGGTCAATTATATTTGGAGTGTCAACGTTAATAGCAACATCTCAGGAATAGATAAAAATGTTAACCTGTGAGAAAAATGATTCGTGCTGGCTTTAAAAAAGGAAATACGTCGACATAAATGGGATTGCTTTTAAAGCAAACACGGCAGAGATTTAAGGAGTGAAACAAATTGATCACATGGTATTGGAGGATGAAAGGGTACTTCTAAATAGGTTGGATTTACTCTAAAAATGTAAATGGTCTGCAAAGGCTCAAATCCCCAAGCTCCCTCCAGAGGGAGTTTCTTTTGTACATGAAAGGCTTAGGGGCGGGACATCTAAGCAGTGGACCAATCAGAGCAGACTGGGCTCTGGTTTCCGACAGAGGGTATGAAAAAAATAAAGAGCCTGTTGAACATTAAAACATGTGAACATGTCACTCTGTATGTACACACAAACTGAAATATTGACATTAAAGTTGACATTGACTTTGACTGTAGAGAAAATAACAATATGAAACCTGAACATTAGCACCACGGTCCCTTTGAATATTCAGAGTGTCACTGGTTTGCTTTAAACCCCGCCCCTTTACCTATGAGTCAGATGGAAATGTTGCAAATGATTAGCGACACACATCTGTATTTAAAAGGAGACACATGATCAACAAAGTGTCACCCGCTTGCTGGGAGAACAATCACGTCTCGATATCAGTTCACATTAATATTTGAGACCTAATCACAAACTTGATAGGCCTCTGTCAGGTAACTGGCGCTGTAATTTTGCACTCCAGTGATTTCAGAAAAGCTCTTTGATATATATGTTTCAAAGCTGAAACCAACAGCTTATCTGATCTGCAGGGCGCCTTTTATGATAGATTACATACAAGGCAAGGTCAAAATAATGGGACCGCCCAAAAATGTCAACATTAAGTCTCCGCTGAGTGACGGATGGGATTTCTATTCTGAAGTGGCTTCATTTCCTGGCGAGATATCTGCCCTCCGGGAGCTGGATTAATTGTAATCATTTCTTATACAACACTTTGTGCTGAACACTCATTATGGGATGCAGCTCCTTCACATGATAACTGTGCCACTGTGACAATCAAGCAGTCAGAGGAGAACAAAGGAAAAAGAGAAAATTGGTCTATTTTCTGGTGGGTGAATGGTTTTATCTGAAGTATTTAGCAAATAAAGCACAACTGGAGGAATTTAATTATATCTAAAAGTCCGCTCTTTGGTACCACACACTATACAATTGCTATCATCTAAACAAGCATTTTCAGTTGTTAAAAGTCTGTTTACAAATTCAATTTTTGTCCAAATTAAAACATGTCACACTTCTTTGCTTCCTAATGGATTTTCAGTTTTCTAAACTGAGCACTTTCATGTTGAATTAGACTTGGAGCCATTTCTGGCAAATCTAGAGGATTACATTTGTCCTCCATTAACAGGATTTATGTGAGAACAATTGTATGTGTAGTTTTTGGATGGAAGTTCAAACGTGGATAGAATTTGACATTATAGGGTTATTTTGAAATGTTGTAAAGGTTATTTTGGCTTAAATGCCAAAGTCTTTTAAAGGAACACAGACTTGATTTACATTGAAAAGGCACCTATTGATGGGTTAAAGGTCCCATGTCATGCTTTTCTGGTTATTACCCGTCCCCTTGTGTGTTATGAAGCTTTTTATGCATGTAAACGGTCTGCAGAGTCACAAACCCTCAAAGTACACCCTGTAGCGAGTAAAACTCTAACACAGAAAAGACCTGTCTATGCTGCCCCAGAACGCCTCGCTGGAGATTTCTCTTTTTCCATTGTTCACTTCTTGGGTATGGTGACGTATTTCGGGTATAGTGACGTAACGTAACTGCTCCACGGATTGGTCCATTTGCCGTTACGTTTGGACCAATCCGCGGAGTTCCTCACACACACATACACACTCGGCGGGACGTTGCGAGGCTCGCTGCTGCGAGGAGCGGGACACTGTGAGNATCATATAATCCCACTGGATATGATTGTATGTTTTACAGCCACAAATGCTGTGTCAGCTTTCCTCTTATGGAGAAAATACACCCATTGTTCTGGAGCTAAACTAGCGCGAGCAATGAGGGAGAAATTAGGTAACTTTACAGGTAAAACTCATTTTATATGAATTTCTAATCATAGCACGGACATTTTACAAATTTGAAATCGTGTCTTGAGGCGGACTTTAAGGTTTGATGTTTTTATGTCTCAATAGCTCGGCCCCCACCCACCTCAACAATAACACTTCTTACTCTGCTTTCCCCTCTTCCGTCTCCCCTCTTCCCACTCCGAGCTAAGCTGTAACCGCTGCCAACTCCCATCTGTGTCTCTGTGTCTGTCTTTGTTGTTCCCTTCTCCAATATGTGCAATCTTTATTGTGCAGACCCACACACATTGAGATATGTTATCATGCTGCCATATTTAGACGACACTACCCCCTGACATCCTTATATCTGCTGGCAAGGGTTTGTTTGATGAAGTGAAATCCAGTTTTTTCTTCAATTGGGCACGATGCATGTCTCTTGTCCATGTGAGTGCATTGTTGGTTGTAGAATGCAGTCCAACAGAAAACCTCTGCAGTTACAGATGAGAACACTTATAATGCAATTTAGATTATTAGCACGTGCTTAACTTGCTGTAACGATGTATGAGAAAGTCTACTATGTGCAGTGAAGTCAGGCTCCTGGATCACAGCCGATTTCTCCTTTCATTTCGCTCCCATGATCAATCTCAACGGTACGAGCCTCTGAGTCCTGACTTTTCAAACAGCTCTGGACTTCTAAAGCATGACCTCCTCCACTCCCTGTCTTGATTGAACTTCGAGTGGATTGTTAAATTGTTATTGTCATAACCCATTTCAGAACAACGCTTTTGTGGCTACTTTGAAGGCCGAGGCCGGGTGAAATATTGAGACGGCTCTTTCTCTGTCTCAGTGCTCTTTGGCAGATGGTCTGACGATAATAGAAGTAGCAGAAACACTAAAGGGTGAGGGTCAACCGGCTCTAGGTTTCTGCACTAATCCTGTCAGTCTGCTGCTGGCAGTGAGTTGTACTATAAAATATGTCTCAGTTGGTAGGGTTGTTGGCTTCTGATATAGTACGGCTGTTGTTTGCTGTGTATCTGGAATGTTTGACACTTTAGGAGGCGGGTGCTGGCCATGCGTTGCATTTTAATGGCAGGTCGCGGTTCAGTTTTCACTGCCGCTGTGGGCCAAGTGTGACGGCATTGTTCCCGGGCACAGTACAGTAGATCAGATCGGGCTGATTATGTAATGATTGTTAACAATGGGAGGGCCAATGTGCCTCTGCCAGGCTTCTTTCCTGCAGAGTTGTAGCCACAGCCTGTACCTCAGGACATTCAAAATGGCCTATAAATTAAAGGGCTATAAAAGAAGAGTCAAGGTCTCTCCTGCCACTGCCTCGTATGTCGAGACTCCTGCGATCATAAATGATTGTAATGTGGACCATATAACGCCCAAGTCCCCGCTGTCAACCCTTTGTCATTCAGGACTTATAGGTGCTCTCTGAGCTCGGCCCTCTGATGTGTAAAACATCCGTTAAATACTTTACGGTGTTGTAATTGTCACTCATTTTAATTGTTAATAACTGTGAAAGAAACCCCGGGTGAAGTCAGAGCTGATGGCCGTTTATACATCTTAGATGTTTTGCCAAGCTAGACAGAAACGCTGTGCATGATAAAAGATATATTTAATAATCACTTTTCTGTGCTTTGATGAATAATGTGCACGCTCTCTGAGGATGAATTTGTTCAAATTATCATACAGTAGCCTACAAACTGGCAGCCGAGCACTGGTCACAGGGAGCCGTCCGGCACTTCTTACAGGACTGATCAAAGATAAATTATAGGCTATATTCTGAGAAAAAACCATCCATTCCAAAAATTCAACAATTACCTGCATGGAAGATCCTAGTCATTAGTTATTTATTCACTTTCATGCCAAAGTTCGCTGATGATTGCTTTTCCAACACATTTTGGTTTAAATTCGCAATAAAAAATTTGAACTTGATTCAAATGAACAGTGTTTTGGACACATCTTCATTTAACCACTCATTTTCAATTATAAGAAGCAAGCCTTCTCAGAAGATCCAGTTTGACAAGCTGTCAGGAAGTTTAAAGGAAACGTTTTTGGACATTTTGAAAAATACGCCTATTCGCCTTCTTGCCAAAAGTTAGATGAAGAGATGAGCATCAATCTCCTGTCTGTGCAGAACACATACAGCCACCTTTAGCAGACATTTGGCTTGGTGTTAGCCTTATTTAGACCGTTTTAACAAGACACACATTTCCTGCAAGTGTGCTGCTAATACCATTTAGAGAATATTTAAAATCTAAATAACAAAAAAAATGTAGCTTAATTAATGAGGCCCTATTATGCTTTTTGAGGTTTACTCTTTTCTGTAGTTTCAATATGGGTTTTTGTGCGTGATAGGCTAAGGGGCGGGACATCTTTAAGCGGCTGACCAATCACAACAGAACCAGCCAGCTAACCAATCAAAGCAGACTAGGCTCTCTCTGGTTTCAGACAGAAAAGATGTGCTGCAGCAACATTAAAGCAGGTAAACATGTCACAGTCGAAGCACTAAATACAAATATGAAGCTGAAGATGAGCATATAAGGACCCCTTCAACAGTACCAATGTAATTGAAAAACTCACTTAATCTTGAATCGAATGACTCAATCCACATCAGCAGATACAGTTTGCCAAGCTATCAAGCTTTAAAGGAAATGTTTGACATTTTGAAAAATACACCTATTTCCATTCTTGGCAAAAGTTAGATGAAAAGATGAGCACCACTCTTATGTATCTTCAGAAAATATAAAGCCTCATCCAGCAGCTGATTAGCTTGGCTTAGTACAACAATTGCAGGGGGACCATTTGCTTGATGTTGATTGTGTTACATTAGTTTTAATAGCAGCATAAAAGCTTTAGTTGAGATGTATTTATTCTTACCACCATTTTTGTTAAAGGGGACCTATCATGCAAAACGCACTTTTTGATGTCTTTTATACATCAATATGTCCCCGGTGTGTCAGGGAACTCACACAGTGTCAGAAAATAAAACCCTCTCTCTTTTCCTCCATACCCAAATCTCTAAAAACGGGGCTACAACGGAGCTGATCCAGATTTGCGTCCGATATGACGTAATATCGGAAATGTGGACCCACGGCATATCAGAAAGTTGCTATCAGAAACAATGCCCGACTGTTTGGACGTAATATGGTCGTGGTTCACATTAGCATCGCTAACACTCAGAGCTAACCTGTACTGGAGAAGCATGGTGTGTGAAGAAGCAGGAAATAAAAGGGAACTCACCGTTGTGGTATAACCGGACAAGAGAGAAAGCCTTTGAGCTACCATAACTGTTTCAGAAATAATCCTGATAAATCATGATATGGCGTTTCATCACCGCAGTATTTAGTTTAGACAGTAGCTGCTGGTAGAGATCTCCCGACATGAAGCTCAGCCCCTAATTTTTTTTTTAAAGCTTATACCCAAAATCGCCACTTTTAAACAGGAAGGAAATATAGGGATATGAGGCCATGGCTAGAATGGGTGAATCGTATTGGTATTTTGAGCAACATCACTTCATGGACAATGTTTTTTTATATAATTTGTAATATATCTAGACCTATATTGACTACAAATAGCATGATGGGGTCCACTTTAAGTTTGGTAAACATCTTAAATAATGAAGGTATTCGGATCCAGGGAGTCAAAACACAAACGTTCTCTGCATTTGTTTATGTCAGTATAAAGTGTGAAGCTTGAAAAATGGACAAATGTGCAAGTGAAACTGTCCAACTTGCGCCATCCTGTTAGGAGAAAATAATGTTTGAGTCCCAGCGAGATGCTGTCCCGAGCAACTGAGTGAAAAGCTCAGTCCCTGTAACACAAACATCCACAGTCCTGCCTGGGGGGAGAACAAAGCAAGCTGCTGAGTTAGGAAAGACATCAGAGGCTTCATTAAGCGTTCTGGTGATTGACCAGCTGAACTCCCCGTACCTCTCACGACTATCTTAATGTTATTCACATCCCTTCCGCCTCTTCCATCGTATGTACCCTGTGAGCCAACCAAGGTCTTTTATATCCCATCTAGTACGAGTCATACAAGAACCCAACGGTTGTCAGAATACCTGTTTTGTCCCTGAGACTGTCGTTAAACCTTTGTGAAGTAACCTTGCTTTCTGAGCACTGAGGATCATTGAAATCAACGTTTGATTTCAAGAGGTTCCTCTGCCTAGATCTGGGCCTGCCTGCTAGGATTTAAAGCAGATTAACTTTGAAAGTGAATTAGCCTCAGCTT
>NW_011369947.1:9532462-9570260 GCF_000735185.1 Notothenia coriiceps
CTAGAATCGACCTTAGCTTTAACCTTTAAAGCACGTTCATAGACAGACAATGTTAAAGGGACACTTGTATTAGTTCCAACTGAAACCTTCCCAACAGTCCTCTTCCAATGTTAATCTGTAAAGTGAAATTCCTTTTCCACTTTCCCTCCATCCCAGGAAGTTAGAGGTCACCGGCACAATAACCCCCTAGATCTGATTCAGTGTCGTCTTAAAAGACTCCATTTACCAAGAACACAATCTTGAACTCCAGCAGAAGGACACTCTCACTTATCAACCCACCACCCTGCTGTAATCTTATTTAAGATACAGTATCCTATTATCCATAACTGAGTCATCATTAATGCAGTTATAGCTTTTGCATGAAATCAATGCTCTTCTAATGACCTGTAGTGGCCTTACCAGCCTATCTGAGGCCATCCAATAATTAGCCTGCAAACAAATCCATCCACACACATCCACACACACACACACATCCACACACACACACACATCCCACACACACACACACACACACACACACACACACACACACACACACACACACACACACACACACACACACACACACACACACACACACGTCACAGGAATTGTTGTGTAAGGCTTCTGACGCATGGAGGGGGGTAAAGTCCATATTACACCAATGTGGGACATTTGGCAGGGATCAGTAGCTCAACCCTCTTCATAACCAGGGCTAGTATATGTTTACCAGATATTCATTCTTTACATTTATTTTATTTACTCTATGACTCAAATGCTTTTTATTTCATTATTTTCTATGTATTGCCAGTGTCAAGACAAGTTTATGTTACAAATATTGACATACTTCAGTTCAGACTAAAGGGAAATCAATCAAATTGATTTATCAATAATACAAAACAAAATGAATAGGTGTAATAAAGTTAAACTTTTATTGCAAACCAAACATGGTCACATAAATCTTAAACAATTTGACAATTTACAGTACATTTAACATGAATTGTTACATATACATATTTAAGCATACCTTTAGTCATGTTTTGTTCAATATACATTAAAACGTGTACACATAACTCAAAATATACAAACAAACTTAAATACCGTCAAACTGCATAACAGCAATATTAAAATGGAATGTTCAGTTTCAATGCAATGGAAGACTATATGAGGGGGACACAGTTGGCAAGCAGAGCTACACAAACACATAACTCTTTCTCCCCTAGCAGCTGTGCTCTCTCTTTCTCTCTCTATCACCATTATTATTTTATGTGCAAATGTAGATATAAAACATAATTTGAGTTGTTCACGTTTCGCATGTAAATGCCAGAACTGGTGTGTTAGGTTGGTGCTAAACCAACAAAAAACATATTAAACGTGTTGACTCTAAGGTCGACCCAGACGAACCCAAAAGATGGAGAGAAAAAAACAAAAGGCACCTTTGAGAGAGAAAATAAACTTCCCCCTCTGTAACATTCAGCTTCAAATGACTCCCTTTTCCAACCAAACAGAATGTAAATAAGAAGAAACTAAAGCACCAACACAAATGTCATATTCAAGCTATTCAGTCCAACTCAGTTACTGTTGGTCCCCCATGGGTGGTGTGAAAAAATCTTCAAAGAGGGAAGATCTTTTTGTGATGAAGATAGAAATCCTGGTCAGATCTGTTACAGCGTGGTCCAGCCTTCCTCTTCTAGATATGGTTGAAATTGGTTTGTGTGCTTGTCAGTTGTGGCTGCAGGGTCAAAATGGGCTTCTAAGCTGCCTGAGCTGTGTGCAAAAGACCTCCACTAACGGGTAAGAGATGGCTGAGTGAAGCCCTGCAGAGTGTGTCTGTTGCGGAAGGTTGAAGAAGTTGTGCGATAGTAAATCGGATGGAGGATTACAACCCCAATGCGTCATCAAATCATGGCAGGCTTCCTCTTATAGCAAGTCTTCTTTCAAGAGTTCAAGGGGATTATGGCAAGTACACATGTTTAATTCTTTGCAGATGCAGAGTTGTTGCAGGGGGTTGGTTTCGGAAATATCCATCAACCAAACAGGAAATGTAAAGTGGGATCAAGATGCAATCCATGGACATGCCACAGTTCATGTCCTGTAAGTCTGAATTGGCGTCCTTTGAGTGCCTGTGTTTTAATCCTATAGGTAGGAGTCCATGGATGGGGCGTACGAGAAGCCCACAAAGGCCTCTGAACCATCTTTGATGCTGGCTGTGGCGAGCGCGCTGTCTGGGGAACAGCCAATGGAGCTGGGCACCGGCTCGTCTGTGAACTCTGGATCAAAGTGCCGCAGGTCGTTGGGTCCCGTCTGAGAGGGAGGAAGACAAGAAGGGGGATTAGTCAGGCGGTAAAATACCTTGTAAATGTGTTCAATCACAGCAAGGATGTTCCACACTCTCAATCTAGTTATGTAAATGTGAATACTGAGGACTAAGTCTGTGCTTTGGCTGTATAAAATCCTAAATCTGCTTTAATCAGCAGTTATTGTGGTATTAAAAGGAACGTACCACGTTGGGGTTGAAGGGAGGGGTGATCTTCTTGGCATTGAGGTCATCCCAGTTGATGGGGGAGAAGAAAACGTGGATCTTAATTTCAACCTGTGAAGAGACACAAATGACCAATAATCAAATGATGCCCTTAATGTACATATTTAGTCAATAAAATGCATACATATCAACATGCAGCCACAATAACTAAACACTTACAAAGTCCTCTGTGCAGCCCAGCCTCTTTGTTCTGTCTTTCTGCAGCAGGCCCTCCAGCAGGTGTCGGGCTGCGTTGGAAATGTTAGGTTTCAGCTGCAGAGGCTTGTTCAGTATGTTGTCATACATCTCTGCTGTGTTGCGGCTGTAGAACGGCGGCTGGTGAGGGACAAAAATAACTGATAAGCATCTTGGCAACAAGCGAATAATCCACATGACGAACACACTGATTGCATCTTTTCAAATCATGCATGTAGAGACACGCGGAACAAAACTGAGATAAGAATTGCTTCATTGTGTACAGTACAACTCATCATTAAAGTGCAGATTTTAAAAAGCAATGTGAATGTTACTCACCAGGCCATAGAGCATCTCATAGAGCACCGCACCTAAACACCACCAGTCTACCGTCCTGTCATAGGGCTGCTTGTGTAGGACCTCAGGAGCTAAATACTGCAGAGAAAAAAAAGATGGGGTAAGTTTTATTACAGGATATTACAGAGAGCTGTCAAGTTCTGGGTCACCGGAAAGCTTTTCCTTACCTCCGGTGTACCGCAGAAGGTCGACGTGGTCCCGTTGGGTTCGATATTCTCCTTGCACAGGCCGAAATCGGTGAGAATGATGTGTCCCTGTGAGTCCAGCAAGATGTTCTCTGGCTTCAGGTCTCTGTACACGATGTTGAGGGAGTGAAGGTATCCCAGTGCGCTGGCGATTTCTGCGGCGTAGAACCTGGCTCTAGGTTCGAGGAAGCAGCGCTCTCGCTGTAGGTGGTAGAACAGCTGGAAGATAAGGAAACACAAAGTTAGTTAAACCCTCAAATACCTTGATTATGTTTGAAATAATCTAAAAATGGCATGAGCTCGGATAGTAAATTAAAAGTTCAACAATAAAGACAGCCAAGAGGAAACAGGATAGGAAGAAATAAAGAGGCAGGAAAGGCTTTACAAGTTTGACAGGGGAAGACAGATTAAAGGGAGGCAAAGGTGGAGGGAGAGAGCTGCAGGGTAGAGGGAGAAAGAGGGGAAGAAAAGAGAAAGAAGAGAAAAGGAGAGTAACTACATCCTGTTTCCTGATGAAGCCCATATTTAATCAGCACTGTCTTTACTCGTCCAACAATCACAGGAAATTAGCTGGATTGGGCACACACTGAGTCTGAATGGTGCTGCTAAATTTGGCCCAAAAGTCTCTCCCGCTGTCCCGACCAACCCCATGATTTCCTGAGAGGTGTTTCCTTTAGAAAGGCAGAGAGCTTCTAATCTGCATCTCATGGCAGGATATCCCCTCTGTCTGTCTGTGTTTCTGCCTCATCTTCGATCCTGGTACTCAGAATATTATTCCTCTCCAAAAACTGCCCCTTCTAAAAGCACCTACTTTAAATAGCTGAGCTTCTCCCTTTATCATCTCTGCTTTGTATCTTTCTTTCTAGCACAGTTCAGCCTGTAACTCACCTCTCCTCCATTGATGTAGTCCAAGATGAAGTAGAGTTTGTCCGTTGTTTGGAAAGAGTAATGCAGACCCACCAAGAAAGGGTGCTTGACATTCTTTAGCAGCACATTCCTCTCTGACATGATGTGTTTCTCCTGGGGA
Organism: Notothenia coriiceps; assembly: GCF_000735185.1. NCBI lineage: Eukaryota > Metazoa > Chordata > Actinopteri > Perciformes > Nototheniidae > Notothenia > Notothenia coriiceps. The sequence continues at coordinate 9,536,727 of NW_011369947.1, forward strand.
ATAAAAGAGCAGGGGGTATAAGGTTAGAGAGGTTGACAAAGAGTAGGCATGTGCACTTTTGGCATGTCTGGAGCCACACTTACCTCCTTTTTCTTGAGGATGGCCTTTTTCTGTAAGACTTTGACTGCGTAAAACTGGTCATCAGCGCGATGGCGTGCCAGCAGGACCTTGCCGAAGCTGCCCTTGCCGATCACCTTGAGGAAGTGGAAGTCGCTGGGTTTGGCGGAGGGGTTTAAGGATGGACCGAGGTTGATCTGTTGGGAAGGACTTGGCTGCAAAAGGTGGAGAAGATGACAAAGTTAGAACCTTATAATGACCCCACAAATCTATGGTAAACAGTGTGTTTATAGTTCTGCATATGGTGAAATGTAAGCAGAGGAAGCAACGCACAATAGTCTGTTTATTGAAATACTTACAGGAGGAGAGGGGTTTGCATTCATAAGCTCAGGATCCTGAGGAGGACTCAGGTTCAGAATAGACTGAACTTCAGGACTGAAAAATAAACAAAGAGTTCCAATTGAGTTCATTCAACAAAGCATCAAGAGATTATTCAATTATTTTAAATATGTTAATCAGCTGATTAGGGAGTCACAAAGTTCCTCCAGAGGACAGAGACTGACTGGCATTTACTGCCTGTGTTTCCAAACGCTTTGTCCTCCAGTGACACAGAACAATAACATGAGTCAGATGGTACTCACTGCTTGCAGGCGTAGGAGTTGGTGGCCAGCCTCTGAATGAAGTCGTTCAGACCCATCTTTCTCTGTTTCATAAAAGCTGCAACACAAAAAAGAGAGAAAATACAGTTTAGATTTTAAATAAAATAAAGCAAAAAGAGGTCCATCCATTCCATGAAGAATCAAATATCCAGTTACCAGTGATTAAGGCAACTATCCCTCTAGATTTGGAGTAAGTCAGGACAGGCATCTCTGTTTCTGTTTTGACCGTCATGATGTGATGTGGTAAAGACAGCTCTCTGCCTTCAAACTAAAATATAACTCCCATGCCTTTGCCTTTAGTTTTATAAGAGGCCGGAGGAGGGAGGAGCCGCCCAACACACCCACACCCCCTGGTGGGCGTGATGCTCTGCAAACATTTCTTTCAGCTATGTGGCCCGTGAGAACATGATCGATCACGTTGTCGACCAATCAGAGGCCGTTGCGCTTCTAACGCGTCACAACCGCACCTCAAGATGTGCTTGCGTCAAATAACACGAATAATTGGGAAAAAAATATTTACCACTACTCACTCAAAGGTGTGTACTATCTTGCACATATGTTTGTGCAACACCATCATTTTCCTAACATGCCATGGGTTAATTCTCATCAAAACAACCACATTTCAGTCTGCATTTAAGCTGCAAACACTAATCCTATATATAGGCTAATGAGATCCAGATGTGTGCAGCAAGTAACATATGGTGGTATTTAATGTTCCTGCAGTACAGAAAAAAACTCCAAATTATGCAAACAAGTGAAAATTAAGTAAAACTGCCAGAGAGGGTTCATGAGATTCGGGATATTTCCCCAACCTCCTGATTATTTTTGTAACACTCCACCACCTGACCTCCCCCTATGAGATTGCAACTTGGTCCTGAACAAATAATCTGATGGCCTCTTAACTAGGCCTATCAGCTTCACCGTTTGGCTGCTTCTCAATTAAAACGGCCGGGAGTGACGCAGGTTCCCTGGGTATACAAATAACTAGAGGGAGAGCAGAGGGCGGCCCGGTGCCAAGAAAAAAAGCCGCTGGTAGTGGAAAAGTACAGACTGAGACACTTCTGAATACATCCAACTCAAGCGAATAAAACCGGCATATCAGACCCAGGATCTGTTTTCAACAAACCGGCAAACCTCTCAGAAGAAGCCAAAACAGTTCAATGTGATGATGAACATGTATAATGTGGAAAATTACTACTCGATTTGCCTGTTGGCACATAGAAGACCACACAGCGAATTTGGTTATGTAAGGCACCTGGTTCAATTTTGATCAACACACCCAAGAGGAATGTAGTATGTAAGACGATAATCCATAGAAGCAATTTATAACACATTATACAAATATATTGATAACCGTGCGTTAAAAGGAAGGAGACATAGGCAAAACATCCATATTAAAATAAACTGAGTTGAAGAGTTTAAAGAGAAAAGCGGAGTGGAAACAATGCAGGTTAATGAACTGTAACTTTTCTGCAAATGCACAACAATTGTCCAAGTCTTGCGTAAAAACGTATAATGTCCCAGGAATTCGGTTTATTAATTGCTTAAATTACACACAACAGTTCATCACAAAACAAACCTTTCAGTTCTGATGGACTTCTCATTTCACTGCCTGCAGCGTCAAGGATCAACAAGTCGCAAAATAGAGTTGCCCAGTTTTCTCTGGCACTTTTAAAAGACCCCCTATCAGCAGGCTTTTTTTCCATAGATAACAGCATCATAAATCCAGGTCACGCGATTACTGGGTGAATGGAGCGCCCCCCGAGAATGTCTACCAGCTTTATTGCAAACACTCAACACACAGTAAGTTAAATTACTGAGCTTAAGCCTCTTACAAAGAAACGATATCACAATAGGCTGACAACCATTAAACCATATTGCATAGACATACAGTTAATTATACGGGCATTATACAAATATCATAGAGACTTTTTCGAATGGAGAAACCATCGCTGTTGGTTCGAAATGAATATGCAGCCTACTTACACGTCAACGCGGTTGTTTTGTCTTTCATAGGGTTTCTTTATTTTCTGAATCACAACAAGGAGTGAGGCTTTAGGTTCCTCGGCAGGCAGGTAATCAAACTTCCCCGCATTCCTGATCTTGAAGACTTTCCTCCAGAAGATTATTTCTTCTTTTTTTTCAGGGCGGAGACGTTCCGCCTCTATTTCCTTCCACTCTCCAGTTTCGTGCACGGCTCAATGAGTTTTCCTCAGGGCGGGGGAAGTGCTGCCTTCAAAGTCTCCCTATAAACTCCTACTTTACAGTTCAGCCAGACATCTAGAATATAGACCTGACTTTGTATTTAATTAAGAAATTAACAAAGGTAAAAAATATCACGTGGCTTTTCCCAGCAACGAAATTGCTTGATTTAGGAGTCAAATAAAAGAAAAATGACTTCAAAGTATGGAAGCCTATTTGTGCCAAAGTGACAAAAAATATGCTTTTATTAATTTTACTGAGCAACCTTCCAAAAAGGATGAAAATAACTAAATGTTCTGAGATACAAAACCATTATTTCAAGAAAATGTATCATTATAATAACTCACAAGAGATGTTTTTTTGATTGAATTTTTTCTTCTGGCGGCAATGGATGTCCACAGTATCAATCTGCAAAGTATACTCCAACACACACATAATAGCATCAAACCATATCACTGAGTTGGTGACACATTTTTCTAGCACCTTCTAACTTCTTGAAACAACCTCTTGAAAAAAAACTCAAGAACTGGTTAATAGTTAGAGGATGTAGCCTACGCAAACATTGGGTTTATTTAATTTCCCCTTGTAGACAGTTTTTTCCCTTTCAGCCTGCTTGCTGAGGTCGTTAACCCGCTGAACTCGGAATTAAAAAGTAAACCGGATTTGGAAATGTACAGAGTTCTCATTAACTTAACCTTTGAGAGCCCACAACAAGTTGAGGCAGTATTAATAAACATGCAAATGTTGTGCATGTCTATAGACGCTTGGGGTATTTCAGGACAATGCTTTGCAGATTAGTGTTTATGTGCGTGAGTAGAGAACTGATAGATGAATGAAAGGAAACATAAAAATGAGGACACCAGTGGTAAAATACTAAACATGTGGACAGGTGATGCACTAATGAAAACACCATGGAATAAACAGTGATGGTATAACGTATTTTAACTAAACCAATGACATTCCAATCACAAATCTTATGAAGTGAAAATGCTATGCTACAGAAACATTGTTGTTAGATAGTCAAAATGCAGAGCCAAAGACATGGTGCAATTAAAGCTTGTCCAAAAAAGACTAAGAGTAGAAGATGGCTCCAAATCAGAATCAGGATCTGTTTTATTACCAAGTAGGTTTAAACATAAGAGGAATTTGCTTTGGTATATGTTATGCATACAAAGACCCCTGGCCTCTCCCAACATTTTTTTTTAATCTTTGTACATGTACAGTATGCGACTCTGCAGATTTTAAATATAACCTCAACTTTTCTGTGCTTGTCTCTGTATTTCCCTTTCCTCAGGTCAAATCTATTATTAATGTCGCTCATAGCCACCTGGAGCACACACACAAAGACACTTACACACACACATTCACTTACAGCTGGAGGGCAAGACAAACCAGTGAAGAGCCTGACAGAACACGAACACACACACTTACTCATGCGATTACACACACACACAAGGGCACATCAGGTACTTCCTAAACTTTCTCAAGGTGTCCAACACGCCTCGCCTCACTGCACCAACAAGAACGTAGCAGTGTTTGTCAGAAAAAATATATTTCTCATTAAGACAGCACAGGTTGCTATAAGCTTCTTTCAACATCTTTCACAAGCACTTGAAAGCATCATGTGCTAAACAAGATATACACATTTTTATACATCAAATTTTGCCTCCTCAAATAATAAGAAAAAGCGTTGTTGACCTTGAAAACCTCCACACAGATGAATACAAGAACACCGGTTTGAAATGTCGAATAACGAGCAGCTACTTAGCTTTTTTTATCCAAGGACTAACTAGACCCTCCAGAAAAACGCGGGCTAAAATCCTTGATTATGCGATTAAACATGCAGGGTTTTTATGTGATTTTATGCGGTGAAGCAGAAAGCATTTTCGAATGTTTGAATGAATCAAAGTGGGTCGTCACCGTCGATTTTCTCTAAGACGTATGCTCCAACACACAGTTGCACGAGGTGCAGAATAATTCTTTCGTGAAAGACATCGGGGTACTGCTTTGCCCGGTCTTTAGCAGAAATGTTCGTCGTGTGAGTTCCACACGTTCACTCTACGGTGTTGTTTACCTTCTGTGATGCGCGAGCTGATGACGTCACGTCATCATCATCACTACTTCACGTCAAGACGAGTTAACTTTTTTTTTTCTCAACTTTGTGTGGAAAAATGTGGGGATTAAATTGATAAATATGCGGCCTTTTAAAAATCTGCGCCATTTTGCTGATTATGCGGTAAATTCTGCGATCGCAGGATCGCGTTTTTCTGGAGGGTCTAACTAACAACCAAACCATGTAGCAAGAGAGGAATAAAAGTTACTATGAAGAAGATTTTACCTCCGCACTGCTCTGATGTCTGCATCTCTGCTAATTTAAATCGCCAAGTTTAATGAAATGAAAGAGAGGTGTTGAGAGAGGATCAGGAGAGAGGGAGCGAGTCCAATACCAAAAAAAAGGTCCACTCAGTGTTTTCCTATCCTGACCTTTCTCGACTGTCAGGCTGCTTTGACCCAAACAAGAGGAGGCTCCAAAATACTCAAGTATTTGTTCATTGCCCACTTTCTATGTGTGTGTGTTTGTGTGAGAGAGAGAGATTCTAGTGCATTATATAACTTAGTAGTGGCACTATAATTGGTGCCAAAACCAGCATTGATTCACACACACGTAGGGAGCCATTCCATGAAAGGACAGGAAGAAGTTTGCTTCAGTGCCAGAGGGCTAGAGGTGAAGGAAATTAAAGTCCTAGAATAAATACACACACACGCTCCATCGGCCCACCCATACAGAATTCCCAACATATAAACAATGAGCAGCGTATGCCCAGATTCATGCTTTCTCCGGAGAGATCCATACATTACATCCTTCCATCTCTTCCATATTCCCATCCCATGTCCAATCTCTGTGCGGCCATTGGGGGGAGGATGAGGCTGCTGGTGGCTACAGTTGATCTGGCGTTGAATGAGAATGAGCCTTGGTGGTGAGGAACCAAATGACACCATTATGTAAAGGCCGCGGCTATTCAGAGAGGACAGCTATAGGCTTTTATTTTGCTATTGGTGACTGTGGAGTGTTGGGCTGGCTACTATAAAAACTCTCCTGTGTTTATCCTTGGGCTTCTGTGATACTGTCTGTTAGGGATGACTGGTGGACTGTTATGGCACATTTCCACTGCAGCGGGTAGCCCCGTTTAAGCGTCCTTAATCGTCCTCAAGTGGCGAGGCCAGTTTTTGGTGGACTTTCCATAGCGTAGCACCGGCTAGCGGGTACTTTTTCCCTCTTTTTCCGGCCCCATAAAATCGTGGTTCTATCAGGCCAGGGCCAGGGCTGAACTAGTGACGTCAACACTCTCGACTGCTGATTGGTCAGAGAGAATCGTGACAAGATCGCTTGCGAGATCATCCCTAGCGTCGCATATACACTATATCTAGAAGCAAGCTTGCAGCATTTTTATACACAGCATTTTTGTAAACGGAGGAGCTACAAAAATGGCAACGTCAAAGAAAAGCATACCGTGGTCGACCGAGGAGGTGACGACGTTCCTACATCTCATTGGCCAAAAAAAAGCCGATCGCCCCGCCTACACTGCGTTGCTACCCCAGGTCCTAAACTGTAATGGAAATGCGCCACGGCCTCGGACGGCCAGCGAGGCAGCCCAAGGCCTGAGCGAGGACGCTTAGCGGACGCTTAAACGGGGCTACCCCGCTGCAGTGGAAATGTGCCATTAGTGTGTTAATGGGTGTGTTTCGGTGACACTTCATTTTGTACGTCCCAGAGTTTTGTAATAATTTCTTAAATGAACTGATTTTTTACGATCAGTTTTTTGGGAGGGTTGCATGTTGAGCAAATGACCAAATATTTTACTCAAATAGTTGTCATCTTTGACCCAACTCTTTGGACTCAATTGCTTTTTGATTTAAAATATTTTTTCTTGAGAAAAAATATTTTAAATCAAAAAGCAATTGAGTCCAAAGAGTTGGGTCAAAGATGACAACTATTTGAGTAAAATATTTGGTCATTTGCTCAACATGCAACNTTTTAAAAGGCAGCTTAAAACCTCTCTTTACCAAAGCATTTTACTGATTTTACACTATTATACTGCACTATTCTCTGTGATTGACATTGCACTATTTCTCTATGTTTTATTCCCCATGTTTTTATTTTTAATTATTTTATCCCACTTTATGCTTTGCTCTTGCTGCTTGTTTTACACTGATTTTATGTCTTATTCCTTACTGATGTAAAGCACTTTGAACTGCAATCCACTGTATGAAAGGTGCTATACAATAAAGTTATTATTATTATTGTTATTATTATCCATTGAAAATGTCTCTTGAGTGAAACATTATTTGCTAAATGTTCAAATAGTCAGAATTCTTAAAAACAGATTAATATTGATGATGCATTAATGTGAAACGGCCTTTTTACAGTTGTTGTTGTTGTTGTTGTTGTTGTTGTTGTAGTTGTTGTTGTTGTTGTTGTTGTTGTTCATGGGTATAGCTTATATGAACTATTCTATACTATTGTTGGGTAGTGTCATCCATAATATCACATTTTATTTTTCAATCTCATCTATGTTTTGCATACGTAAAGATGCATACAGGATAAAGGATGTCTAATGAAGTACAGAAGTGAAGTACTTCCTTAGACAGTACTTAGTTACTTTTCACCACAGCTTGTCATTCTATGTTACTGTAATAACAAAACGTTGAGGCAGATCTGCAGGTATCTGTTGGACCGTGTCCAAGAAAGCAATGTGAAAAGGACCATATTCTGATGAAAGTGTTTTTCACTGGGAGTAGTCTGCCTGTTAATTATGGGAGTTTTCGGCCCATGGAAAGACTTGCAAGCAATTAGCCAAGCTGGTGACAAGCTGTTCCTGTGGCCTCGGCCGTGATGCTGCTACACCCTGTCCTTCCAAGCTAAGCAATTAGAGGCGTTAGGAGCACTTAAAAGTTAGAGTTTGTCACATAGGAATCATTTAGTGATGCAGCAAAATGTTTGGCAGAACAGAGCAATGATGGAGAGCCAGGAAGAGATGCAAATAATAATACTTTTAGGGAGTGGAGTTATAACTTTCCAATGAAACAAAAGTCATGTTTGGTCAAAGAGCAGCTGCTATACTGTAGATACTCTTACTTAATATATAAGTATGTTGACCAACTTACTTACTACAGAGCAGTTCATATATATATATATATATGTAGCGGCCAAAATCATATAGAACTAAAGCAGATAATTAACTTAAAATAATACAGCCGCTGAGGCACTAGGATCTTACGCAGGGCAATGATCCAGGTCCAGACAAGATTCTCCGTTGTGCATTTTATTCCTATAACAAAATACAATGAACAGGTTTCCTATATCTCTTTACTTGAGCCTTTCCCTTGTGTGGCTTGAAACACCCTGGTAAAAAAAAAATATATTATGGGTGATTATAAAGCTTTCTGTGTGTGTATTTGTTCTCAAACTATTGTTCTGAGTGAGGCCAAACTTATATTCATACAGTTTTCTCTATGGAAGGCAGGTTGACACAAGTGAGCAATGTGTCATAAATGATAGAATGAAAGTAGAAATTATCAGCTTCAGAGGGACATCCACACCTCCACAAGCAAGTGTTCACAAACACAACACATAACATGTGCTTTATGTCCAACAGTCTCAAACAAGAGACAGATTTGAGGTTGTCTGAACATGTTTGTTGCCTTTATACCATGACGATTTGCAGTAAAAACAGATGTTGGTCGTGTGTTCTATATACAGAGCCACTGCTGCCGTCACTGACATAATCCCTGTTCCCTAAATCTACCTTTGACTATCACAACCTTGACCTAATTTGAGCCTTAATCCAAAAGGCAAATCCTCGCCCTCATACAACCCACTAAAAAAGATCCTCTCTTGCCAAATGTTCTTACTTTTTGGCACGTACTGATGGCCCAGGGGTTACAGTAAGAACGAAATGTTCCCTCTTAGCTTCCTGCTGGGATCATTTGTTGCACTTCATTCTTGGTCTTTTCCCCTCTGATACCTGTCAGATACCTGTCTCTCTCTACTGTTGCTTTCTAGTAAAGGCTTAAAATTCCTCAATAATTGGTATGTTTAGTTGTGTTATATTATATGGATCAGTCCTTTAAAATTATAGTTTCAATATTTGCTTCTTGAGAAAAAATATTTTAAATCAAAAAGCAATTGAGTCCAAAGAGTTGGGTCAAAGATGACAACTATTTGAGTAAAATATTTGGTCATTTGCTCAACATGCAACCCTCCCAAAAAACTGATCGTAAAAAATCAGTTCATTTAAGAAATTATTACAAAACTCTGGGACGTACAAAATGAAGTGTCACCGAAACACACCCATTAACACACTAATGGCACATTTCCACTGCAGCGGGGTAGCCCCGTTTAAGCGTCCCTAAGCGTCCTCGCTCAGGCCTCGGGCTGCCTCGCTGGCTGTCCGAGGCCGTGGCGCATTTCCATTACAGTTTAGGACCTGGGGTAGCAACGCAGTGTAGGCGGGGCGATCGGCTTTTTTTTGGCCAATGAGATGTAGGAACGTCGTCACCTCCCCGGTCGACCACGGTATGCTTTTCTTTGACGTTGCCATTTTTGTAGCTCCTCCGTTTACAAAAATGCTGTGTATAAAAATGCTGCATGCTTGCTTCTAGATATATATGCGACGCTAGGTATGATCTCGCGCGCGATCTTGTGACGATTCTCTCTGACCGATCAGCAGTCGAGAGTGTTGACGTCACTAGTTCAGCGCTGGCCCTGGCCTGATAGAACCACGATTTTATGGGGCCGGAAAAAGAGGGAAAAAGTACCCGCTAGCCGGTGCTGCGCTATATGGAAAGGCCACCAAAAACTGGCATGGCCGCTTGAGGACGATTAAGGACGCTTAAACGGGTCTACCCGCTGCAATGCGCCATAAGTACATATTTGAGGTACTATTACTCTACCTCATACTTCTACTCTTTTATCATTTGGAATCATATATTGTACTCTTGACAACCTTAGTTCTAAATACTTCATATCAAATCATATTGCTAAGCCAAATATAACTTATAAATCCGGATGTACTTGAATGCATCATTGAGTTATCTCCATCTTTCCCAGCGGCAAAATGAAAATGATCAACACATGAANTACAATTGTGTATCATCCGCATAGCTGTGGAAATCTATACCATACACTCTGATGATGTCGCCGAGCGGTAACATATAGAGAGAAAAGAGTAATGGACCTAAACAGCTCCCTTGTGCAACCCCGTAGTGGCTTTCATGTTTCTCTGATGTATGGCCTCCTAGACTAATATAGAACATCCTTCCTCTGATATATGTTTTGATCCAGTTCAACACGCAACCAGAGAAACCAATAAGCTTTTCAAGTCGATTTATTAGGATGTTGAGATCAATAGTATCAAAAGCTGCACTGAGATCTAATAGGATAATGATGGAGATTTTATTTGCATCAGAGTTGAGTCTGAGGTCACTAATTACCTTTGTGAGAGCAGTTTCCGTACTGTGGTATCTTCTGAAACCTGACTGAAATACTTCTAAGATGTTGTTTTCTTTAAAATAGGAATTTATTTGGACTGAGACAATTCTTTCCAATATTTTACTGATAAATGGTAGATTTGATATTGGTCTGTGGTTTGCTACTGTGTTGTTATCCAATTTAGGGTTCTTTAATAGAGGCTTTACAAAAGCTGTTTTAAGGCATCAGGGAAGACGCCAGTTTTAAGAGATGTGTTTATAATGTCCAGGGCTGGACTGGAGATGCTATCAAACACTCGCTTAAAGAATTTTGTGGGGATAGGATCAATGTCTGAGGTTGTGGAGTTTGCTTCTGAGACAGTTTTACACAGTTCGCTTAGTGTGATGCATGTAAAGTTACTCATGGTTACATTACATACTCTACTGAGATCGGTTTCATCTCCACCTCCACTAGTATTGATACTAGCTCTGATTGAAGTTATTTTGTTCTCAAAAAACAGAGCAAATTCCTCACATTTAGCTGTTGAGGAGGATGTCAAAAATTGGTATTTTATATTGCAGTAGTGATGACTTTACTCGGGTAAAGAATTTCAATAGTTCCTCCTCTACCAATGACAAGTGTGTGTGCAAACTGTTCAAAAGTATAAAATACAAAAATTGCAATGCATTACATTGTTTTGTATCACAGTCAATTGGAAAATAAATTCAAAGCTTGTTTCTAAAAATGATGTCATTCTGAGTTCAATCACACTCACGTGAAGTGTGATTGATAAAGGCAAAGGCAGCAATAAAAAAGAAATAGATGACCTTTGAGCCAAAGCACCTTTAATTTCCTACATATTGTGGACTTTGGATTGGACTATGATTTGTGGCACAAATAAGGTGCATGATGGAAAAGTTAATTACTGTCCCTTGACATTTACATGTTGGATGTAAACCAGTGACTCTCACCAGTGACAGGAACAAACTCACACAGTTCTGCTGCAGAGGGTAGCACAAGTTGTTAAGAAATGTAGGAAAGGTCCCTGTGTCATGTGTATGATAATTAGCACTCTCTATTGTCTCTCTAAAATACTGTTTTGCTCGCCAAGTCAGTTTCCACAAAACAAAAAAACAGTAATCTTGGTTTATGAACAACAGTTATTATCCTGGAAACTTAGAGGTTGGGAGGTTGGATTAGAGAGCCAAGTGGTAAGATGCTTCACAGTGTGTGTGTGTGTGTGTGTGTGTGTGTGTGTGTGTGTGTGTGTGTGTGTGTGTGTGTGTGTGTGTGTGTGTGTGTGTGTGTGTGTGTGTGTGTGTGTGTTTGGATGAAGGGCCAGCAAGAGAAAAAAAGACAGAGAATGACTGGTTGATCATTATTTTGGATTTATGGTCAAAATAAACAAAACTGCAGATAATAAAAAGAAATGAGATGGGCCTGACGAGGAGAGAAACAGCAGAGGAATGAGAATAGCCATTAAAAAAACAGTCGTGAAAAAAGGAGGGACAAGAGGAAGTGGAAGAATACAAAACAACGGGTTTAGTGACTTACTGTTGTCGCCAGGGCAACCGTAACTGTCTGGGTCTGACTCATTGTGGTAGTACAGGTCCATCGCCTGGGGGAGGAATATGGCACGACTTAGTAAAAAATAATTGAATACTTTTATGTGAAAAACATTCATATAAAAGCACATGAATAAACACACACTACATTGTCAGACTTTGGATTCAGTTGCATGCATCAAATAATTCTCTAAAAGTCTAACTAATGTCTTAATAACTGACCTGGCGTATTAGGCAACAACCGGCTAGTGTTCTGTACAACCCTGCAAATCCAGTTTTGGAAATGTTCTTGTTTGATTCACTTGAATAACAATAATGACTTGTTAAGTTGTGTAAACAGTACAGCCCTTTGGCTCAAATGTTCTTTCAAGTCACCATTTGATAATAACATTTTTTTTTAAAAGGCTGCCCAACGTACAATCTAGGTCAGAAGCTTCCAACATGGGAGCTGAGATATGCAAATGTGGATATTAGCAGGACAGGAGAGCAGAAACCTTTATCAACATTTTCATAAGGAACACAAATTAATCTGAGAGTTTTTATGTAACACAAGGAGGGATGGGGAATCCATTTTTTGTTGAACTGGTCCCAAGTGGTTAGGGTTAGGGTTAGCCAAAGAATTTTGGAAACCACTGATAGTTTATCAACAATAAGAGATGTGAGGTTTTTGAACATCAGTAAACTGAAACCATTGGTTCTGAGCCAGACTTGTTTGTGCTCCAGCTTAGGTTGGTTTCCCACATGTTTTAATGAGGTTAGGTTTCCTGGGTGAGACTGCATTAAATCACTTGAGTCCTGTGTTGAAAGAAGGAAAAAACATCCGCTCTAACAACATGATGACAACAACATGAGTGTATTATTGTGCTTTAGCAAGACTGAATGCCAGCATGAAAAGAAGATGAATTGCTTTTAGAACTTGTATAGCTAAGCTATAGGTTTCCTGTGCAGCATATCTTTGACATGATGATCCTTTAAAGAAGTCTAAGTAACCACACATTCATAGAAAAAAAACCCACTCCATTACATCAGTAAAAGTTCAAATCTAAAAAAAGTTAAGCCTAATTGCTAATCCTGCAAACAAATTTGACTGATACATTATTATGGTTTACCCCAATAAATTCAATGAATGGGACGTTTGTCTTATATTTGCTTTTATTAGTAAATATTGGATTTTGATCCCAAACCATTATAAAAAGGGAACCATCTGAGAGGTGAACTGGGGAAATGCTCTCTGTGTGCCCAAACAGGCCATTGCATTTTTGTAAGATGCCACAAACCATAAATGTGGGAACCTTCTGTTTATTATTCAACCAAGTATTTCATTAAAAAAGCTTTTAATAAGTTGTGTTATGCATTTTTAAAATATTAAAAATAACTCCCAACTCAAGAAACCAAATAAATATTGAGGAGTTTAGTGCAACATTTCTTTCAGATGTGAGAGGCAGAATAATAAGATTCCCTAAAATGGAATCACTCGTGTAAAGTACAAGTGCCTCAAAATGTTACTTAAGGCAGCTTGAGAAGATGTATTTTTTCAACCACTGCACGTTGAGTGGTGAATGTTGACCTCTGACCTGGTTCATTTGATTATAAAAGTCAATATATTGCTTTATACGTGGCAGGTTGAATGGATCAGAAATGTGCAAGTAAACACTTATGAACATGTACAAAGGTCTCAACAACAACGCCTAAAGCCTTTCCCACTTTTTCTCTTCTCACACACATTACACAACAGTATTATTGCCAGCCGTCACGCGACCTGCAGCGTTTGCATCTCAGGACTTGCTCACGAAGCTGCACTGTCATGTCAGATATCCTTTTTTTTATGATGTTGCAGTCAACCATTGGGCTATTGAAAGTGTCTTTGTTAAAAACAGTCTTAGCCTAGTTTTCTCTTTGACGTTGCAGCTCTGAAAACATATCGCAGCTCTTAGTATACTCCCATGGGTGTTTCCCGATGAGGCAAGCTAAGGCATGTTTGCGTGTGAGAGAGTTGTTTCAATGTCATCACTTTGTTTACTCAACAATCTGCCTGTCATTTCATATCCATATACGTATTAATATACCCTCACAGTGGTCTTGTCTATCCATCTCTTCCTCATTCATATTTAAACCCATATTGCTTGCTTTTATCCCCTCACAATGTCAACATCTCTCTGCAGTCAACAATCACTTTGCGGTTTGTGCCCCCTTCTCCTTGAATTTACCTCTTGTGCCCTTCACTCTGTATGGATTCAGAAGAGATCTAACTGAGTGGTATCCATAGAGATGGTGAATCTAGGCTCTCAGTTCATTAATATTTCAACGGTTCTATGTTTCCAAAAGAAGACAGAAAGTGTGGGTTGTTCAAGCAGAGGCAAAAAGAGAGACAGGGAGGAATAGTTCTTGACAGTCAAGGAGAGGTAGAGGTTTGCACGGCTTTACTTTGAGTGATAAGATAAATCACTTTTAACACCAGAATAGCTGGGAATTCTTTTTGATTTGCCTATCAAATATCAGAAATCCAATGTTAAATTCAAAGTTTCTAGAGATCAAAAGGAAACAGATCTCAATTAAAATAGAAAGTAGGCCCCCGTTTTTATTCATTACAATGTTAACATTTTAACTTTACTATATATATACTTTACTTATAGTTTCCCATAATAACAACAAACATGTGCTCGTGCTTTATATAGTTACCTAATCTGATTATCAATGATTTCTTACGTTATCACATAATCTTCCGGTTTGTGGCAGTCGTGTGTTGCAGGAGAGTAGGAAAAAGTACAGGGTAACTTGGCAAGACGAAGTGACCTATACGTAAGTGACATATTAGATATTACCTGGACGTAACCACCTTTAAAAACAGTGTAAAGACTCTCATTGTACATTGTCACCCTCTTGTATTATCTTAACAAAGATTGGGGATTTACTAGAAATCCTGTCATGGATACCTGGAAGTTCCCTTCTTTGTGATGCAGTGATTACTGAAATAAATTAGTGTTTGTTACTTGTAATTTAATTATCTATAGGCAGAATGAACTTGCCTGTGTGCGTTGCCGTGGCTTCCAGGTGTCCTCCAGGGTGTAGCTGATGTAGGGCCCGCTGCAGACGGAGCACTCCAGCATGATGGGGCTGGCCATGAGGGGCGATGCGTGGATCCCCCAGGACTGACAACCACCATGGTGGACATCGCACTCTGCTTCCTTCTGTTTTCCTGTGCCCTCACTGTGATGCCGAGCCAGCATCTTCCACTTCCTGACCTATAAGTGAAGATAGGTAAAAGTGTTTTTGCAGTTGCCCAAAAAAATGTAAAACCATATACATCATGAGGAATCAATTATTATAACAGCCTATAATAAAGGGGGCTACTTCTGACTAAAACCCAACATAGCATGCTATTATTGTTTAGGTGGTTTATTAAATTTATTTAACTAACACAGCTAGAGTCAACACCTTCACACTATAAATATCTGAGGGTTGCATTGAGTAAGTTATTCTGAGTTTTAACAGTAATCTCCTCTTGTGTGACAGCTGCAGTGACACACTCTTCTGAGTAGCCTATTCATCACAAACACTTCTTCTCAGTCATGGGACAGGCAACACTGACTGAGTACTCATCATGGGCATAAACCCTGACAATGCCCTTCAAACACACATATTCACAGGAAAGATCAGGTGCGTGAGAGAAATATAAAATGCATGGGACATTGGAAGGTCAAGGTGCACATAGTTCTTGGGGAAACAGAATTGCATAGTTAGAAGTGTCATTGACCCAGAATGGCTGTTATGTATGTTTAATGGTGTCCTTGGCTCACAGAGTGTACAGGTTCATCGGCTGTGGCCGTTTAAAATGAGTCTTATCAAGGCCTCTATCAGTGGCTCCTGCTCTGCTGGCCTCTATTTTACAACAACTTGGGATAGAGAAATATGTGTGAGGGTGATTGTGCATGTGGATGTGTGTATATTATAGTTAAAAACCTTTAACTCTGCAAAATAACAGCAAGCAAACTGCCCGTGTACGAATGGTTGCTTCCTTGACAACAATTGTAGCTCAGTGCTGAAGGACAGAATAGAACTAAACAATTACTGATGGTGTCAAACACTATTTAAAACTGTTCTGTCATAACTCTGTATTTGTGTGTGTGTGTGTGTGTGTGTGTGTGTGTGTGTGTGTGTGTGTGTGTGTGTGTGTGTGTGTGTGTGTGTGTGTGTGTGTGTGTGTGTGTGTGTGTGTGAGCAAGATATACTTGTATTTGTGTGTTCAGTATCATTTTGCCAGGTTGAGAAAATCGTATTGAGTCACAACAATTACGGTACGTCCACACGGCTCTACCGCGTTGAAGCTTGCCGGTAGGCGTGTCTGGTGCGCGACCATCAACCAATCACATTAATCTCTCGCCCCGGAGACACAAGCACGTGGTTTGATTGGCTAGCGCTTGTACTGGCATATGATTTGATTGGCTAGCACTTCCGTCAACGCTTGAAAAGTTGAACTTTTCTCAACTTTCGAAGCGAGCAACGGAGGTAAAGCGACTCGACGGAACCAAAATGCAGTTCGGAAAAGCTTGTCGTCACCCGATTCAAAGTGAATGGGAATCGCCTCCGTTGAAGCACGCGACGGAGCCGTCTGGACGTATACTGTTAGACCAACTATTACATTCTAAATGCAGAAGTTTAATTTAGTTTGGAAAAGTTGTTGTTTACTCAAAAGATACCACTTCAGCAAATGGTTGGTTAGCTCAGCCTAGCTTGTCTTGGCTTAGCTTGTCTTGGCTTAGTTTAGCCTAGTTTAGCTTAGCACAAACAGGAAACAGGAAGAAATAGCTAGCCAGGCTCTTATAGGTTAACAAATTCAGCCTACCAACACTAAACTAATTTATTTAAATGTCTTATCTTGTTCTTTATTTAATTTGTATACATTTTATACAATTTAAACATTTTCTTGGCTCCTAGCAGTTACCTTCAACCACAAGAGACTCATTTTTGTGTGCATTGAATTAACAAGATATAACGTGTTATTAGTTAGTAACCTACAGTATGCATTATATTATTTTTACCTTCAGCAAGAAACAGTCATATGTTGGATTTTGTTTCCAAACATTTTTCATTATTTTTTCATTTATGTGGCAGTATTTTTTAGATCTTGCTTTCTAATTTATATCTGAATAATGAGGTAAGGAATTACCTCAAATATCGCCTTTTTGTATGCAAATATTAAATACATGGGTATAAGATTTTTATTTTTCAAATAAAAGTTTTAAATGTCTGGAATGCAGATATTTCTTTGTGGGTCATAAACATTGTATCCCTGGGCAACATTTTATCAGAGTTATGTACAGACTAATACACTGCTCTTTATTAGGCTAAGCTGAAACTGTTTATAATGCAGATTATCTTAAATGTATAGCCTCTTAGTGAACCTTGTTCCAGAGAAAGTATACTTGCATTCCTTCAGTGGGTAAGAACATATGTGCACTGGAAGTATAACACACACACAGTTATGCATGCCATCTCCAGATTCCCCTTCCTCTTAACCCCGTTGCCTGCCCTTTGACCTGGGTTTGTGCTGCAACCATTTAAATGGTCCTACTATTAGTAAGGTTGCATATGCCTGTCCTAGAGATCTGTCCTTTAACCTCGTAAAATCATGATGTAATAAGGTCCAGGGATACCAAGGCCAACATGTACACATCTGTGACAAAGTCCATAAATAAAAAAATAAAAACATGATGTCATCAGTCATTAAGTGTTCTTTCCCGGTGTTCAAATGTTTTTGTTAAACAACAATGTATGTAACCCTTAAGATTTGCCTCATAGATTTAGACGTAAAATGAAATAGATAAGGACAGTGTTTATAGTAGTTTTATTAGCCAGCCTATGGCCCTATTTCTTGGTAACCCCATTTTTGCCTTGTCCTCCTCTCCCTTTCTGTCCTCTACCAGCTCCCCTTGGTGTGTTACTCTACCTCTAACAAGCTGTGTGACATCCCATATATGTCTGAGCATCAAAGAGTAATGAAATGAGGGAAAGGCGAGAAAGCGTTGGTGTGGAGAATCGAAAAGTAGATTAAGGGAATATGGTAGAGAGACAAAGAAAAATATGTTTGAAAGACAAAAAGATGAACAAAGAAAATGAGAGTGTGAGATAGTCTCTTACATAAACTGTCCCATTCCCTGTCACAGATCAGACTTGCCACCAAGGTCACTGCTCTTTCTTCTCCCCTTGTCTTCTGTTCCTATCACAAACACACTTTTTTTAAATACTGAGGGAGTGGGGTAGTCATACCCAAACGAGTACAGAGAGAAAGATGTTTCATGCAGTCCAAATTACATTTAAATGCAGCTACAGCATGTCCTGTGGGAGATTAAGTCTCACAAATACTGTTCAGAGCCAGAGAGAGAGAGAGAGGACCTGAAATAAGAGAGTGAGTATCTGAGTAACAAGACAGCAGGATGCAGAGAACTGTAATGTTATTGTTAGGAACGGGAACGCACCAAGGGATAAGTCTGGGATTTCAATATTGAGACTTTGAACTTAAGCTGCTTTGGGGCCATGTTATCATTATCTGCGGTCATATTTAGACTCTTTTCAGCATTACATCCTGAGCAATGCTGATGTCTCTGAACCCAGGACTTACTGGCAAGCTTTACTATTCATAGTCATTCAGTATGCCTAAATCCCTGATGCTAAATGTGTCTTTTTGTCTCAAGTCTCTACTCCTGTCTTACTGAGATAGTTACATATTTCCCATCGCATGAGCACAGTTTAACTAAATTGGCCAAATGGGAAAACCATGGAATACTAAATTCAAAACACTAATTTGATGTGATTTAAGGTAACTACCTAATTTGACTAAAGCGACTGGATGCCAACTTCCTCTTGAATAGTACTATTGGATAATCATTTAACATACACATTCACTATGAGTAGCTTAAGCACAGCAATGCTTTGAGCTAAATGTTAGCGCATAGCAGGCAAGCTATAGGCTAACATGCTATATTTGCTATGTTCAACATCTTAACTTAGTGTTCAGGCCTTACCATGATAACATTATCACATTTGCTAAAGTTTAACTGAAGATTTTAAGTGCCAGTTGAAAGTGAGTAGGATTCATCTTCTGAGGAACATGAATGTCCGTACAAAATGCCAAAGCAATTCATTACATGTTAGATGCTTTTATCGAAAGCGACTTACATACTCAATACTGTGGGCAATCCCCACAGGAGGAATTAAGTGTCTTGCCCAGGGACACAACGACATGCTGACTACAGTGGGGTTTGAACCTCCGACCTCTGATCCGAACACCTACGGAGAACCCACTACGCCACTAGCCTCCGTGTTCAATTCAATAGTAGCTGAGATATTTCTGTCCGGAGTGGTGGAGCAACAAAACAACACAAGGTCCCAAAGCATGTGTCTATACTTCTGCGATTGCTTATTAGTGCTAACTATACAACAAATTGGATTTTGTTCATGGATCTTAAAGATTTAGAACCACAAAACCTAAACAAAGTCTCATGGTCAACCTGAACTGGAAATGGAAAAATAGTCAAATCAGTCTGATCCCTTTACTGCTCACAACAATAAAGAATGAAGTAACAGAGCACAACAACAGTTGCTTGTTGTGCTCTAGTGTGTCATGAGTGAGCATATTGCCAATCCTGAAGCAGATCAGGTCAACTCAAAGCTTAGTTGTCAAGTGTGAGCCATAAGCCCCTATAAACCTCATCGCACTAAGCAGTTTCAATAGAGCTGAGTGTGTGGATGCAAGAAAAAAAAGTCTCACTGCTTTGTCAAGGTGCTGCTGAGCCTCTGTGGAGCAGCATTTTCTTGATTTAGCTCTGGAACATCAAGATGCAAAATGGGATTATCCGGGTTCCCAGGGTAGATTAGAACAAGAATAATGTCTAAATTCCCTCACAATGAGATTCAGAAAAAAGGAAGCTACCTATTTTTTTTTGTTGGGCAATGTCAGTGTAGGGGGAAGGGACAATATTTTCCGTTCTTACGAGTCTTGTGATCATTAAGGTAACTGATTATACATTACATATATCCTGCAACATAGTACAGTTGAAATCAGCTAATATGTCCAACCACCAGTCATTTTGTTTGTCCATTAAATCCCTTTATGCAAAAGTCTGAAACCCTTAAAGAATTGTTGAATATAAAGTAACTTCCTCACAACTACTTCCCTTGCATTTCACTACAGAAAGATGGAGTCATGCAGATGTAGATATCACTTACATTACATGTACCGAATGCCATTTTATCTGTATCAAACCAAACACAGATTATCAGGCTGGCTGCCTTACTTTTCCTTTCCAGCTCGCCTCTATCTTGTTATGGCGGTGTTTGGGTAAACACGACAAAGCTAATTCACATATCCCCCTGTGTCACGACAAATCCAGGAAACCACAGCCAAGGTATGAATTCCTTCTGTATTCATCTCTTTTTCGGGGGTTGTTTATAATGCTGCAGTAGCGATGGAAACAATTGCATAGTGCCATTTTAGGTTGTATATATACCGTACATCCACTGTGAGCATAGAATAAATCAAGCAAGAAAAGACAATTTATTACTCTAACCACATTCTTCCGCTGCCAGAGCAATTGGCTTTGGGACAGCAGAATAGCAAAATGCTAAACAGTGGTATCTTAGAACTTCTTTCTAGACCCTGGGAGAGTTCCCTCATTGCTGCTTAAATATCATTAAATCAGGGGAGAGAAAAATATGACAATAGCAAATTCAAAGGATGATGACATGCAGGTTTGTAAACAATACAGGGCATTATTTTACTGTTACAGATGCAGGCGGAGGCAAGGTATTCACCTGGGAGCCAGCTGACTCCTTCAGGTGTTGCCAGGAGGAGAAGAAGGAGCTGGATGTTTTCCAAACTGATACAAACTGCCTTTATTCCAATGCTAAGCTGGCATTTTGCCAGTTTCATAACTAAGCACAGGGTTTGAAAAACTAGGGGGGTTCAGATTGATATGGAGTGAATGTGAATATGTGCTGAGGTCTTTAACAAAGAGAAGATAAAAGTTTTGAGTCAATTATTATTTATTATTTAATCGTTTATTTGGCAGGGACAATGCACAGTAATGAACACTTCAAACATTCAAATGTGTCAAGCGTAACAGTGCCAGATTTAGCTTTGAGCTAATTTCCATCCGCAGTCCCTCACATACAAATATTTAAGAAGAATACATTTTACAAACATAGCAAAAACAAAATACATGATATGCAAAAAGTGCAAAAGAGCAAGAGCAGCATACACAAGTATTTATGACATGGTAATACAATATAGCAGCAACAACATATAAAGTGCAAGAGAAGATACAAGAGCTACATAAAGTGCAAGAGGAGATACCCCTTTTGCCGTTGTTCAGCATCAAAACATTCATTAGCTAACAATGATTTCGAAGCCCATACTCCTTTACTTTTACTTGAGTAAAGAAGTTTAGTTACTAAAACTACTTTTACCAGAGTTTTTTTAAACATATTACTCAAGTAAAAGTAAAGGAGTATGGGCTTCGAAATCATTGTTAGCTAANACTGCAGACCGTTTACATGCAGAAAAAGATAACACACAAGGGGACGGGTAATAACCGGAAAAGCATGACATGGGACCTTTAATGTGAACATATGTGTAAATGTGTCTGTTGATTGTATATATATATATATATATATATATATATATATATATATAGGATATACATATTTGTATACATATTTGTATTATTGTATTTTTGTATTCGGGATTGTTGGAAACGTTATTTCGATCTCTCTGTCTGTACACACAAACTGAAAGATCGACATTAAAGTTGACTTTGACTTTGACTCAGACCATAAAATGTTGAGCTTTAGCAAAAAGTGTTGATATTGTCAGGACAACCAGAAATGATTATGTTGTTATTATTTGTTTTGCTGTACGCTGCAGACCAATAATAAACATGGGAAAGTCAGACTAGATGAGCAGACTTACCTAACCTTATGAATGTTTCAACATCCTTCTGCTTCTTCCCTACTATAGAACATATTATCTTCCCCATGGCTCTATCCAGTCAAAATGAATCCCACCTGTACAGCTGAGAAATTGCATTGCAGCAGTGGCACATGGGACAGTAGCAGGGAAGCACTGGCGCTCCCAGTTTGCTCTCTAAACCAATGATTTCCTAGAGGCTTGTTTGAATTTATTCAGAAAGTCAGCTAGGTCACTGGAGGGGAACTTGAAGTCAGCAGATAAACGGCTCTGCTTTCCCCTCTCTCCATATGCTTCAGCTGACAGAGTCCTGACCTCCCGCGTGCACATCTCTTTAAGCGCGCTCAGCGGTATTTCTATACAGATCAATTTGGTTGGAGTATTACAGTTTGTCTCTGGGATATCTGGAGAACACTGGAGCATCTGCTGCGTGTTTGCTGCCCAAGCACCCTGCTGCAGCATGTCTTATTTGGCAGAGTTATCACGGCACTTCTCATACCCGTACATCCCCGGCAGCACTGTGCACTGATAAAGGGCTCCTTCAAGTTCAAAGCACGTCCAAAACCACGGGCGACACTCTTTCCCCTCGGGTAGTGCTTCCGTTTTGGTGTCTTTTTCTTCCCTTACAAATGCAGGAAATGCTGTGCCAATCTTACAGAAAGAGCAGTTCCTTACAACAAAGGAACACAGGGATCCCTTTGAATGTCATGCCTATAAATGAGCATCTGAAATAGCTCTCATATTGTATGTCCCTGCATAGGGTCTGTAGGAATCATTTGAAAGAACTCCTTAGATCATACAGCGACATTATTACAAGGAATCAAGGCGACATCATCCGTTTCTGAAGTCCAGACGTTTATGATGTGCATGAAATGGTGGTTGAAAATGGTTTATGGTGGTTCTTGTAAGAAATTAAAATCAATGTTTAATGACGTAATTTAGTTAAACATACAGTAAGCTTAAAACAGTTTTAGTTCAGTCATGAATGAGTGTATGAGGAGAAAAGCCGTGTGGAGTTATACAATGAACACACAACATCTAAATCCTCTGATTTACGCAATATCGGACACAGAAGAATGTGGAGGGAGGACCCCTATCGTCATAGCCACCATTGAGAGGAGGAGCCAGTGTTCAGATTTGGGGTCCTTCTCAGGTCGATTATTTTCATTTCCTCGCTCCTCGGTCTCGGTATCACCGGAAGTTGATTTGTCTGCGCCATCTTGAGTACCGTCCCATGGCGCTTAGTTCTGCCGGAGGACCGAGGATCGAGGAGCAATAATGGAGGAGCAATAATGGAGGAGCGTAAATCGAGGAACCAGACCATCCTCCGATGAAATCCTCAGACACTCGCCCCGCCCCCTTACTCTGTATCGCTCACTGATTGGACGATGCAGTGCATGCACTGATCTGATGCTTCTTGACATGAGAGCAGTTTCCCAGCGGAGTGAAGAAAATACATGAACCTGACGGGAGTCACTCCTCAGTTTACACCGTCTTTTGTGTCAATTAATGCATCATTTAGTTACAAATATGTAATATATCTGAACAACAAAGTGGTCAAAAAATGTTTTATTCATTTATTGGAAACATTTTCATGATCGCTTTTTTTGTTTATACATTTTAAGAATGGCGTTTATCTTTTTTGAGAATGAGTTCTTATTTTATTTAATGTATTTGGGTCTACAACAGATGATTCAAATGTTTGTGTCAGTAAATGTGTACTAACAGAGGCGGGGGTGTTTGTGAAAACAACAGGGACAGAGCTGCTGTCAGAAGGACGTCGCTTCACGTGACGCTCCGGAGGAAAGGACGTCCCATTGCTCTTAAAACTCATTTCCCTGCTTCTCGTGGTTTCTTGCGTCTCTCCATGCTTCCTTGGTGGCAGGGACTAAATGCAGGGAAACGACGCAAGTGAGGGACGCAAGGATTCAATTTAATCGACCTGAGAAGGACCCGCAGGGATATCCTGGCTTGTTCGCTCTCTCGTCTTCCCCCCACTTCCCGACATGCAGCTGTGTGCCTGAATCGCTCTGTTTGTTTCAAAACCACGTTACTTAATTAAAGTACCCATTTGACATTTTTCGAGACTACATTGTCTCTTATTTAACTTCCTCCTGGACTCGAGAACAACGATCACGTTTCAACATTCTGCAGAAATAAAGAGCTCAAACAACTCAAACAAACCATGCTACGTTTCTTTGTGCAAGACCTGCAGTCAGGGAGTCAGTTAATAAACGGCGAGTGGGTTCATAAAAGGGACAGCAACACTTGCCTAGAGGTTGGAGACCTCGGATGGTGAATGTCAGCCTGTAAGCTTATATCAAGCCCATATAAGCTCGGAGAAGCTGGGGTTCAAATCTTTTTTTTCTTTCAGAATATACTGGCGAGTTTCCTCCTGGGAAAAACACTCAACCCCAATCTATGAAGCTCCAAGCTGTTCAACAGCATGAGGAAGACATTGAGCTTTGCCTTCATGTTTACAGAAAAGACGATAATCCTATATTTCACCCATGTGTTACACGGTGAAGAAAGAGGTTTATAAAATAGTATAATAACGTTTTTATTTCATCCCATATTTCCAGCCTCAGGCGTCATTACTTTAAACTATAAACTGTGCAGAGACGCTTCGTGAAGTATTAACCATAAATTAAAAATATAACTTATATTGCCTGTAAAGTTTTTTACGGCTCAGATCTTTAAATTCACCTTTTAATAATGGATATTAAAAGTATTAAAGGAAAAAATATTTAAACATCGCTCCCTAAAGCTCTTCTATTCAGCTTCAGCCTGCCCAAATCAAAGTTGCTAATTTCAACAAATGTAACAACAATTACTCTGACTACAGGCCTGTGCTGGTAATTAATTGGTAATATGAAGAATAAATTAGATTTAGTTAATTTCAAGAACAACTGCCAACCTTTTTTTTGTGCTTAACTGAGTTTTGTCCAATCCTAAGTATAGAAATTCTAACAACACAAAACTAAAACAATACCAACTCAAAGTCCATGTTGGCTCAGAGGTATACTTATTTTAATTGTAATGAATGTATTGATATAATTCGATTTTTTTGCATTTATTAATTCTAGAAATTCTTAAAAGTGCCATGGAAATAATAACCAATATGTGATATAGTTAATAGTTTCGAAAAGGCATATAAGTGGACATTATTCAGCTGGAATTTGTTGAGGTGAAAAAAGATATTCCAATAAAATAGCTTGCTTTTTACAGTTACGAGGTTTTAAGGATATTAAATAAAATGGTGTCTTACTTTGCAGTTTAAGACCTGGTTGTTTATGACTGAGTTTATCGATGTGCATTAAAGGAGACTACTGATCTACCTTTCTTATCCTTTTTGGCAACAACTTTGAGATACATCCTTAATTTGGCAAGATTCTGGCACTACAAAGATAACTTGCCTTCTAAAATGTCAGGCTAATACTGTCAGACTTTTATTGATGAAGTTTGAGGTTGTGGTTATGTCTTTCCAGGTATGGTGGCTATCGTCTCACACCATAACTGCCCGATTCCTCTTTATTCCAAGCTGTTGCAGCAGCTGGAAACATCAAATGCATTACTTCCTGTGCGCCTGAGGATATTTCCTTCAGAAAAAACAACAACAACTCTACTATAAACCAGGTGCTTAAAGCCACCAATAAACTGAAAGCTGTCATGAATAGGATATTCACAATTCTGAGATATCAATTGGCATACGGAGTAAAACGCTTTTCTTTTTTTCAGCATGAACCTTTTCTTGAACCCAGGAATATTATTAGAAAGTATTTTGACTGCAGCAACCCTGGATCACAGTTCCTGCTCCCGAGGTAGTACTATCTGAGGGGTCAGGACTTTGAAGTGGTGTTTGTACTAAAGGTCACTGACACAGGTCTAGAGGCTGGTGCAGCATTCATTCAGGCTGACAGGAAGCAGTCTGCCTGTATGGGGTATTGGTTCTGTTGTTTTTAATGTGTAAATCACAGTTGTACAGCTGATTTTCCAAAGTTGTATAAGGAAATTAACTTAAGCGGTAATGGTTTTTGCTCTGCAGATGCATGACTTGCCTTCTGATTGCAAACCATGGATATACATAAAGAAAACTGGATATGGCGTTGGAGGCATGGTCCAGTTCAATCCTATGAAAGTTGTGCGCATGAAGCCAAAATGGCCTGTCCCTCAAGAACGAAAACACCCGGATATAGGCGTGTGATTATGTGAACCTGCTATCTCCAGCTTTCAATCTGTTGTTTCACGGCCGGTATCGACTATGAATTGAGGGGTAAAATAACTCTAGATTTGGCGGTAAGCGCATTTTACAACTTATCTAACGATTTCAATTAGGGCTATTTAAGTGATCGTAATGGGTAGTTGATTTAGCTAAAAAAAATCATCAACTGATTTACAGAAGTCTCTTTCCCAATGTAAGTCAATGGAGAAAGTATTTTCGGGCCCAATGACGTCACACATGGACAGGGAATTTGGAGAATCAGTGTTTGGCCACTATATGAAAATTCACTTCAACTCCCGGCGCACTGGGACTTGATTAAAACTCCAAACAACAACTTAACACCTCAAAACCCTTCTTACCGTTTTTAAGGAAGCGTAAACCAATGACACCACAATAACTTTAAGTGTAAAGTTAACTTTTGGTGTCCCAAAATATCCTGATTTTACTTAACTGAACTGAACAAAAAGTCGTTTTTCATGGATTTCGGATCCTGACAAGATCTCATCATTTCCCCTTTTTCATTAGCACAATTTGGCAACATGAACAGTCTTGTAATCTGCCCAGAAATAGCTGATTCGAGGCCACCTTCAACACAAAACCATCATTGTGTAATCACCAGCCATTCATCTAAAATGACACGGTGACAGATGTTTCGGTGAGGGGTTGTACGGCGTCTTTTTGCTAAGAGAGCACTTCCTCTGCAGACGCCCAGCTGTGCAAGCAGCTGTGTCTGCAGACAGCTAGCGTGCATTCTGCTTTGTGTGCAGCCTCTCAATTTCCTGTCATCTCCATAATTGGAAGACGATTTTACATTTAGCATATTAAGCTTGTGTTTCTTCATAGACTCATGTGACCTTTAGATTATGCTCCAGGTTTACTTAATAAGTCTCTGCTGATGTATAAGAAAACCTGAGGAGTTCAAACCAAGTCATTTTCTTTACTTTTAACCTTAGAAATAAGTAAAATAGTGGTTTTATGTCAGACTAACTTACAGAAACACCTCATACAGACTTATGTTCAAAGGGTGAAATGCCTGCGGAAGTGTTCATTAACTGTATCCTGATATTCGCAGCTAAAATAATGAGCTGTGAACACGACATGAGAAAATAGTTGAAAAGGGCCGCTTTTTTATAAAGTGAGGCTTCGCTGTATTTCTTTCTTTTCATCTGAGGAGCAATTTTCACAAAGTGGGATTCCTTTGTGGAGCTTAAAATGAGTCCAAATAGTTGAGCCAAATCTGAACATGCTTTGAAAAAGCAGAGGTCCAAACCTGGCACAGCCTTAATCATCTCTCAAATATTCTGGATCACGTCCAAAAAGAGGCTCTTGACTTCCTAATGTCTTTCTATAATCACCGTGATATATTAATATGAGCACTAATGCTAATGGTCTAATTCATTAACTTAATGAATGAGTTAGCTTGAAATATTAGCCTTAATTTGTGTATATTTTATGTCATTATAATTGTCATCATATAACATTTGGGTGTTAAAAACTACTCTGTGAAGCATGGAGGAGTTAAACTAATTTGAGTTTGTCCGAATTGGTATGCAAAAATATGCAAATAGTCAAAGTACTGCATTGAAACTGATAAGTAGGTACAAGTACTTGAAGACGTAGCAAAGTGTTTTACTGTTTGAAAAAAGGGCATGGTGAATAAGGGTGTCTTTAAAAAGTGTCAAAATATCATTTTATTATTTTTGTAGTTTGTAATTTAAGTAAATAAATCAACAAATGGGAGTAGCAGGGTATCAAATATTTGTGTCTACCAAGAGATTATGATTTTTTCATGAACTTTTACAGAAGTAATTCATCGTTAATCTCCTCATCTTTTTTATTTTGTAAGTTACAATTCATAGCAAAGCAGTTGAAGGCAAAGAGTATTTTTATGGTTCTTCGTTGGGTGAGAAACTCCCAGGGATTTTAGCCTTTTGTTGACCATTCACATGCTAAAGAACAAACAACAGGAAAAGGCCTGAAAAGCTAATAGGGCCTCTTTATTAATAAGCCAGTGAGATCCAAGAAGCTGCCCAAATAAAACTGATATGGAGATAAATGTGAGTGTGACAGACTGAAGGACCTCCGCCAGCTCATTACCTGCTGTTGAGGTGCACTTAACCTCCCAATGGCTCCAGAGGGGTCGCTCAGTGAAGTAGATAAAAACTTTGGTTATTCAGGGCAGCTCTCATGTGTGACTGCGTCTTATGAAGCATGCTGTTGCTTTCACCCTCGGCGAACCTCGTCTACAAGTGTTAAAGTTAAAAGCTGCTGACATCAGAGACTTTGAGAACAGATTAACACATTGTTCTTCTTATCGCTTTAATTTTCAGCAACATTAATTGTGAATGGCAAATGGGTTTCACGTGGGACACAGCACTCACCCATCACAATGGCAATTCATCACACGATTGGCAATTAAAGGTGACAGTTAAAATCTCCAGAACAGAAACTAAATGGACCTGAAAGGTGAGATTGTTTTGAGCTGCATCCAACGAGGACTTGGGGAAGCCAGTGAGGGATCACACGCTTGTACTAACTGATATAAATACTCTATTCTGATTCAATTTGGATATATCAGAGTTTATTAATACTCGCTAACAGACCACCGCGAAGCATAACATGACCGTTGCTCAGAAGGATCAAGGGACATTCATATAAATCCACAAAAAAGAAGCATGGCCGATTAAACGTCAGCTGTGGACAACAAACATTCATTTTCAATAATCAGAAAACAGTGTGGAGTTCTTTTTGAACAGCCAACATTTGTGAAAAGCACAAACTTTGGGTGGTTAGAAAAATCAACAGAAGAAGACACACAGGAAGGAAACACAAACACGGTCTGGCCTTGTTTGAAGGCTGGTAAATGAAAAAGAAAATGGACTTGGACAGTTGCAGAAAACTTCGATCAGTACTGCAGTCAGTTTAAGTTGCGTTGTTGTGCCGTAGTTCCAGCCGTTGGTGCGCCCTGGAACGGACTTTCTTTGCGGACGAATACGAAGAAAATACAATAAAATCCTTTTCAATTAATATTGTGAGTCAAGTCGTTGGTTAATTTAGAATGTGGCCTTGAAATAAGCGGGACAATGTGCAATTGTCAATACTTTAAATGATAGTTGTATCAACTATGCATGCCTAATACGTGGAAAATCATCCGGACGGCCCTTTAACTGTGTTGAACACCGGCACAAAGGAAATTCAGAGAAAAACTGGTCTCATCATTCAAAACCCCAAATATCAATTACATCACAGACCCTACTGTGCATTTACAAGTCTGAGTTCACTGCCACACTACATAATTAATGCAGACTTCTTAGGATTTGTGAACCCTCCCTTCCACATGAGTTCAAAGCTTGTACACCTCTCCTTCTGAACACGCAAACCGATATCCCTCCGACTCATTAGACGGGATGCCAAGCTCCAAATGCCAAGCGGATAACAGCAGAGCATCCCCTGCCACCGGATAGCAGATAATGATGGAGATAGGCCCTTGTATACATTTGTTGGCAGCATGTTGCGATGACATACTTCATTATCCCCTGTCCTTTTTATGAGGCTGTTATCTGTTTCATTCAGATATCTATCCGAAGGCATCAAATGTGATTACACTGAGCTTTGAACTTATGCTGCTGTGTTGTGTCTTCCCACTAAATCCCTTGTGCATCACAGTTACATGTTAGCACAAATGTATCCAGGGCGTGTGTTCTTTTTTTAGATAACGCCTGTACAGTGATGTGTATGCCTCCATGAGTGTCAATTATCTCTTTTTCACTCTAATTTTCATATACTCCGCCAACGCTAGGGTCACACAAACAGATCATATATTGCATTGCTTGGAATATTTAGTAAATGTGGGAATATGTGTGAGCCAGTGGTGGTGGCAAAAGCGGATAAGAAAACTGTAGCAACTGCAGAAGCTGAGAGCTAATTCACTTTCAAAGTTAATCTGCTTTAAATCCTAGCAGGCAGCCCAGATCTAGGCAGAGAAACCTCTGAAATCAAACGTTGAATTTCAATGATCCTCGTGCTCAGAAAGCAGGTACTTCACAAAGGTTTAACGACAGTCTCAGGGACAAAACAGGTATTCTGACACCTTGGGTCTTGTATGACTCGTATAGATGGGATATAAAAAGACTTGTTGGACTCACAGACACTTCACATACGATGGAAAGAGGCGGAGGGATGTGAAAACATTAAGATAGTCGTGAGGGTAACGGGAGTTCAGCTGGTCAATCACCAGAACGCTAATGAGCCTCTGATGTCTTTCTAACTCAGCAGCTTGCTTTGTTCTCAGCAGGACTGTGGATGTTTTGTGTTACAGACTGAGCTTTTCACTCAGTGCTGGGACAGCATCTCGCTGGGACTCAAACATTATTTTCTCACTAACAGGATGCGCCAGTTGACAGTTTCACTTGCACATTTTCCTTTTTCAGCTTCACACTTTATCTGACATAAACAAATGCAGAGAACGTTTGTGTTTTGATCGCTGGATCACCGAATACCTTCATTATTTAAGATGTTTACCAAACTTAAAGTGGACCCATCATGCTATTTGTAGGCAATAGCATAGGTCTCAGATGTATACTAATATATAAAAAACATGTCCATGAAGTGATTTGCTCAAAATACCAAACAGATCACCCATTCTAGCCATGCCTCATATCCCTATATTTCCCTTCCTGTTTCTAAAGTGCTGATTTGGGGTATAAAGCTTTAAAAAAAAAAATTAGGGGGCTGAGCTCATCCGGGAGATTCTACCGGCAGCTACCGTCTAAACTAAATACTGCCGTGATAAAACACCATATCATGGATTATCAAGGATTATTTCTGAAACAGTATGGAGCTCAAAGGCTTTCTCTCTTGCCGGTTATACCACAAGGTGAGTTCCCTTTTATTTCCTGCTTCTTCACACACATGCTCTCCAGTACAGGTTAGCTCTGAGTGTTAGCGATGCTAATGTAAACATGCACCGACCATATTACGTCCAAAACAGTCGGGCATTGTTTCTGATAGCCACTTTCTGATAGGGCCGTGGGTCCACATTTCAGATATTACGTCATATCGCACATTTCAGATATTACGTCATATCGGACGCAAATCTGGATCAGCTCCGTTGTTCCCCCGTTTTTAGATATTTGGGTACGGAGGAAAAGAGAGAGGGTTTTATTTTCTGACGCTGCGTGAGTTCCGACACACATATTTATGTATAAAAGACATCAAAAAGTGCATTTTGCATGATAGGTCCCTTTTAACATTAGAAGAGCGTTTGCTTGCAGCAACCATTCCTCCTCTTCCTACCAGCCGATAAAGAGATTCCTTCCTTCTCCTAATGCATGATATGGATATAAAATGTCACAGTACTGATTCTGTGAAAAAATATTACAAAAATGTTTTGATAATGTGCGAGTTTATGCATCTTTAAAGTTCATCTTCTTCTGTTTCCTGGATGGGCTCGAATGGAATGACATTGACACAGATGGATTTTTGTTCCTAATTTAGTTTGAAAGAAATCAACTTAATTGGATGGAGATTTCTAAAGCGTTGTTTACTCAGATAAAACAAAGATTGTGTTCTCCATCACCAACAATACAAGCAGTTAGGAAATAAACTCGAACGAGTATGATCAGGAGGAATCATTGTAATAAATTAAACAGTTTGAATGTAAATATTGAGATTAAAGCATTTTGTTTTGCTTCCCCACCCCTCCAATTATATCGCAGCACCATGATTCACAAACTGACACGCCTTCAAATTGATCTTGTATTGACAGATTGTGGCCAACATTTTATTAGACCCACACAATGCATACAGATTGTTGTTATTTCAGTGTATGGGTGCCATCTTTAAAAGAGAGTTTTGTGATATTCAAGGCGCCCCTGATCGAGAGTTAACCTGCTCATGCATGATGGCAGCCATGTCTCTCTCTGAGAGCTCGTGTCCCGAGGCGTCCAGGTCCGCCTGGTCCAGGTCTCCTCCCATCAGGATGTCCATGGGGGCCTCAGCGATGGCTCTGATGGTGTGGTCCTCCAGGGCCAGGGCCGTGTCAAACTGTAGGGGGGAGGGCGGACCCTGCATCCCGTCCCCTTCCACATCCAGGTCCTGTGTAACAGGAGGAAATCTAAATCTCAACGCAAAACTTGTGGGGGCCATTTTAAATGTTTGTTTCCTTTTACACCTCATACCACCAGGCAGTGTTATTTTTGTAAATGCCGATTTGGTTAGAAAATCAGCTTCAGGTGCAACTGCTGCCAGGAAGCCACATTTAGAGTTTATGCTTTACACAGAACATTGCACAATACTAACAGCCGATGGTGAGCTGTGTAGTCAATCTGAACTTTTGATCATCAGCTTTTTTGCATTCACAAGATCACATCTGAATCTCTCAGTAGCATTTCCCCAAGGGCTTGTTTAGAGTTACAAATACTCACTACGGCTACCCCGTCTTCTTAAGACGCCCACCATAATATTATGTGGGTGCTTTCACATCTGTAGTTTGGTGCATCTTCCAGAGGAAGCAGAAAATAAAAGGGATTACAATGTTTGCCTTTTATGGTTCTGGTGCTCGCACACAGACCCCAAGAGACCGACTTCACTACTGATAACGGGCATACATCTCAATCTTGTAATTTACAATCATTGGAAAGAACGATATTAATCCCATTTCAAATGTCAATATTATATTATTATATATTGACCATCACAAAGCGATCTGAGATCCTCTTTTTCCAAATATTGGCCTGGAGCTGGTTTTCTCTTCCAAATGCAAATAAGGAACAAAAAGGTCTGCATTTACTTTTTTTTTTATATATCAGCTTTTAACACATGATAAAGGGAAAAACTAACCCTGGAATTAATCTTACTTCCTCAAAGTAATGTTAGATCATTTGAACTGCACCTAAAGAAGCTACAGTGGTTTTGAAAGCACCCCAAAAGTGCAGGAATCATTTCCATTGATAAGTTTGGAACATGATATTCTTAATAAAATGAATATGTGCTATAGGACAGTGGTAGGAGATCATCACTTCTACGTACATCACTGAACTCTAGGGGCATGCTCTCTGTGGGCTGAAGCTCTGCTGCACTCAGGTACATGTCTCTGCTTGCGGTGGTGATGGGCTCCTGTGGGGGGGGCTCCTGCTCGGGCTGGAACATGGGGGGCGGCAGGGTGAGGTGCAGCGGGCAGCGGGGGTCTTCAGACTGTCCCATGTGCACTGTGCGTCCACACGGGACATCTTTCAGGCCCGGACACATCTGGAAGAGCACCTGGTTGCTGTCCTGGAAGATGTCTGAGCAGCGGGGTTAGGGACAAATCATGACAAACAGAAAAATAGTGACAACAAGAGTCAAACGGATCAAGAAACTGCACCAACTTAAAACCATTAGAGTGACTTTTTCCT
>NW_011369947.1:9570300-9574393 GCF_000735185.1 Notothenia coriiceps
TTAAAAAAAAAGGAACTGTCGAAATGGCGAACGCAGATAAAGTTGAGCTCGAAAATCCTCCAGCATCATTGAAGTCTCCGGTTTGGGAACATTTTGGTTTCGTAGTTACGTACAAGGATGACGGACAAAGACAGGTGGACCGAACCAAAGCTGTTTGTCGGCATTGTTCAACTAACATTGGTTACGCGGCTGGCAATACATCAAACTTGCACACTCATTTGAAAAGGCATCACCCGAACGTGAATATCACCGGTACCAAAAGAAAAAAGACTGAAGTGCAAACCCAACTCCCACTAGCATTTAAGCCTCCACCACTCGCAAAACGTTATTAAAGCTATTTAAAGCTATTATTAATTATTATTATTACTATTATTAAAGCTATCAAAGCTATTGCAAACGCCAAATATCCTTATGTTGCAATGTTAGCAAAGCGCTACCTGGCTGTATCTGCTACCTCTGTCCCTAGCGAGAGGGTGTCCTCCACAGCAGGAGACATTGTTAGTGCCAGCAGATCTGCCCTTTCGGCAAGCAATGTGGACAAGTTCATTTTTCTTAAAAAAACATGAAAATACAATGACAAGCAATTCATAATGTCAAACTGGCTGCTTAGTACAGTAACGTTCAAATATAGATTATTTCAGTTCATCGAAATGCTGCACCTTAATGTTTATTTTATTATATTTTGTATTTATTTGAGTGCATACATTATTCACAGTTTAATAATAATAAAAATATGTATATATATATTTTATGTTTTGTGATAATTTTTTCTGCTGTACCGAAAACGTACCGAACCGAACCGTGATCTAAAAATCGAGGTACGTACCGAACCGAAATGTTTGTGAACCGTTACACCCCTATTATATACTAACAAAGCACTTACATACTAACAAAGGACTGGCTTATCTAAAGCCAGTTGAGTAGCACTTTAAATGGTTTGGCTCTTTGAAATCTAATGTACTTATATGATTCTGTTTTCTTCAAGTTTGTATCTTCTTGGTCGAATGCACTTATTGTAAGTCGCTTTGGATAAAAGCTTCAGCTAAATGAAATGTGCAACTAGTGATCCACAACAACAGTCCTGCAATAAACCAGACTGTGTCAGAGTCTATAGTCCTGTTGTACACCGCAGTTTGTGGTGTTATTGGATTTCATAATATATTGACCTAAATATTGACGAAAAACCTGCCAACTCAGCCACAGATCAAGATTTTCCATCAAGAGTTCACACTTTAAGTTTAAACAGCTGCTGGAGATGGCTTCAATCCAGAGTCTGTTCCCTCGACTCAGAAACCGTCAGCAGTAGCAGTGGGATCTTCGAATTTGACCCTTATGTCATTCACCATTGGCTCCAAGTGATCTACTGCCCCTCATTATCCAGAAGTAAGGCAGTTTACAGATGCAAATACGTCAAGATCCAAGGTCCAGAGTTCAGAGAAACATATTCTCACATTAGAAACACACGTGCACCATAAAAATGGCAAATCTTTCCCAAGAAGACAACCCATATACAGTATGGGCCAAAGGTGATGGCTTCTCAAATCCCTATGGTTATGTGATTAGGCACTTGAGTTGACTTTGCACTTGTCATCATCTGTCGCAGATCCCAGTCTTACTCGACAGGATCTTTGAATGAATTAAGTCCACCATCAAATGATATGTTGCATTAGCATTCTTCGAACAGAGCCTAACCTGCAGGGCCTTGTCACTGCTGAGGGAGAACAAGAGATTCGTCGCAGGTCGTCTCCCTCTGTTTTGTCACTGCTGAGAACTCACTGGTAAATACAGCCAGCATGAGAACCATGCTCTTAATAACCTCAGAGCTGGGACTTTTTTTTTTTAACAGTGAGGAGTATTACCAAGCTTTTAGTTCCAGCTGACTCAAACAAAAAATAAACAGCATGAGCTTACCTCACAGACAAATTAGTTTTCTAGAATTTAATATGCAGTTTTTCACCTTTTACTTTGGGCTGAGATCTAATCAATACATCTGACAACATCTCTCAGGGAGTGGATACAAATGACTGCTCTTCTTGGACATGCTTGGCTTCTCTCATCTTCTTGGATTTCTTAACAACCCGTCCCTTACCCTCCGAGACCGTATTCGTCTTTGACTTTCTGCCTTTGTTCCTCTTTTTCCTTAGCTTATGCATTAATGATTCTTGGACAGTAACCTTTCTGGCTAAAGTTTGTGTTGGTGTTAAAAAACTGACTTATTAACAAGACGCCAGATCCATTCCCAGAAAATGCAATCCCATGGCATGACATAAACAACTTAGGTAGTGGCTATGAGATTATTTAACATGTAACATATGTTGATAAAACATGTTGTATGTCAATAGTGGAAATGCTGCAATTGCATCAGCTTTGTGTGTGTGTGTGTGTGTGTGTGTGTGTGTGTGTGTGTGTGTGTGTGTGTGTGTGTGTGTGTGTGTGTGTTCCTGTGTGTGTTCCTGTGTGTGTGCCTGTGTGAACTATCAACTATCTGACAGTGTGTTGGTGTTACAGGACAGTACAGGACGTCCTTGTCAGGAGAGTTTATATGACTTTGATTTCTAGTCGAGCTCAGGCAGTGGGGCAGATGCTCTGACCTCGTCTTCTGTCTTCAAATAAAACTGTCCTCCATGCTTTTCTTATCCTTCTCTCTCTATATCACTTTTTAAAAATTTGTTTTTATCTCTCCCTTCCCTTCCAACAATTGCTCAACTTTTCTCATCTTCCCTATGCAGCCTTTTTAATTCTAATTCCCTACTCACCTTACCTTCTACTTACAGTAAACCTCCACTCCTGTCCTGCATCGTGTTCTCCGCAGTTATTACTCGATGGAAAAAACGCAGGCACCATAAACTTAGCACACTGATTTCATAATATAATAAGATCAGCGTCATAAAGTTGGTCTATATATAGCTTTATATCAAAAGCAGGGGAGGGGTGAAGGCTATACAAATATGTGGGTCAAGGATAAGCTGAGCTACCTGCTTGTTAAATGGTGCTGATGCATTGTAATTAGAAAAAGGGATGCAGGGATGAATTTTTAATGAATGAGTAGGAGGAGAGCTATCTGTTAGGGGAAACTTTTTGGGAGAGAGAACAACTTGAGTGTCCTTAAAATAATCCAAACATTGCAGAGGTCATGTTCAAGTATTTATTTTCTAATGGAAACTTCAATTCCATTTTGTATGCAGCTCCTCTGACAGCAAACATCTGCATTTTGAGGCCAAGTAACAGTTCCAAAGCTTTTGCTAACAATGAGTGTAATGCAGAAAAGCTCATCTTGAGCATTTGGTGTTTAACAATACAGAAAACTTAAAGCAACAGCATACAAAGTAAAGTATAAAGACCATGACAAATGTCCTCTGAGCTTTCCCTTCTGTCTCTGCACACTCAACAAAAAGCTGACAGTGTCTGTCAACACCTCGTCCTTTTCATCTCCTCCTCCTCCTCGAAAATGAGACAGCAGCCTCTCGGCGTCACCACCCAACTTTCTTAAATATGTTTCTGCGACACTCGTTAGACAGCGACTGATACGGTTCACTTTGATGGGCTGACACATTTCATAGTGAAGCTTTGCTCATTTGCATTTGAGTCGGGTCGTGGGTGGCCTCCCCGAGCATGAAGCGGCGCCTTCGGAATAAGTGGGGGAATGTTTCTGTTACTGTTCCATTTTGTGGAACAAGTGTCACGCTCTGCTAGTGTTTGGCAAGTCAACTTCAAGGGTTGTGAAGTGTTTGCAAAGAGGGTGCTGAGATATGGTCTGTGGGAAACAGTAAAGAACATGGCGTGTGTGTGATACGTTTTGTCATAGAATACTTGGTATGACACACAGATTAAAATATAGGAAGAGAGTCGATATTTGGGTTGTGTCTCTCTAAATGTGTGTTGTCGTTTTAAAGGTCCCCTATTATTCAAAATCCACTTGTTCATGTCTTTTATACATAAACATGTGTCCCCTCTGCGTAAAGAGATTCTGGAAGTTTCAGGAAAAAAGATTTGCTCACTTTTTGTCCTGATCCATTTTTAGAAAAACCTGTCTGAAAATGAGCTGATCAGATTTTGGCCACTTTATGATGCAACTTTATATTTGAGTGAATAT
>NW_011369947.1:9574438-9581250 GCF_000735185.1 Notothenia coriiceps
CCAAGCCGACACCGCGGGCACACCGGACCCGCCAGAGTCATTCTCATGCATGTTCCCCAACGGGCCAAACACACGGGTGTGATTCCGAATAGCAGCATTGCTGTGACGCTGGGATGCTAGCATTTTGAAAGTAATCAGAATACAGTTACGTGTCTTAAAAAACGGTATTCAGATTACTTTTAGAAGCGTTCTTTCGCGAATGCTTTACGTTGGTTCCATCACACAGACCACACATGGTATGATTCTTGGTTATATCAGTTTGTAGACACAGCTCTTCGAATTTATGGAACATGTGTTTATGTCGAGCATCACTCAGAGGACCAACAGCAAGGACAACGAACATCCAGTTGGGTGCTCGCGTGTTCGAGGACAGAGCGGCGTAACTCGCCATCTTCTGTCATCCTCCATGAATGAAGAAGATCTCACCTACATAACCACAATCATCGAGTCACAAGAGAGTCTCGTGTGAAGTACATTTTGGAATACTTATTGGAATTGAGCATTGTCGAATAATGGTTTATTCCTCACCAGAAATGTAACTATGTATTACCGGGCAGAACTGTGTGCAGTGTGGCACAGCGGTCTATGCTCAAAACACGCTGGATCTGTATGATAGCATTGTATGGATGATCTATGTTGAGGACCTGAACGTCGCACACAGGGGTCTTGGATGCGCGCATATGAGGAAAACGTCGTTTTTAAAACATCACATAGATACGAATAGATAGTAAATCAAGTGAGCATAGGTTTATATTTATAGATAATAGACATTGAAGTACAAGAGATGTAAACCGTTTTTATAAAAACAAGCATTATTTAATGTCGAAAGTTATGACATTTCCATAAGGCAATAAATCAAAGTGAAGGGCTGCTGGGCTCGCTTGCCTTGCTGCTGAATCATGGTCAGGCAAGTCGCTGAACTGTTTTAAAAGTTATTTAACCTCGCGTTTCAGATAAATACAATTGTATAGATATTCAATGTCTATTTTAGGGCGCTTTTTCAAAGATACCAAGGACAGCCTTACAATTCATAACATATTAAGGAAATGGTTTTAAACGGTACAAAATGAATGCAGTTCGGACTGAGTGTTTTCTTATGTGGGGGTCAGATGAAGAGCTTGCCAGAATGACATCAAGTATGTTGTGTTGATCTTGATCAAGCCATTAAAACAAATGTCAAATACGTGTCTCCTGTTCACCAAACATACCCATCTGTTATGGAGAAACTTATAAGCTTCCTAAAAGTATTCTAATAAGTAAATCTGAATACGTTTTAAGACACCGTAAACTGGTATTCCTGATACTTCCAAAATGCTACCCCGAAAGTGTTATTGGATACATTTTGGCCCTTGGTATCAAATGTATTGGTGATCTCTAGGTCTGACGGTTTCCAAGTCCAGTCAGATTGCGATAAGACGGAAGGCCAACGGGTCACTCTGTGTCGGTGGAGGGGTCAACGTGCCCCAATGAGTCATCAACCGCCCCCTAAAAGCAGCAGGCCCCTGCCAGTTAGGTTCTGGACCCGCAACGTCTATTGCCTTTCCGAATGTGGGTGGTCGCCAGCAACCATGGACGTAAATGATCACCTACCAATCAAAGAAAAACAAAATTCAAATTAAGTTGTAAATGTACTCTCCCGGCTGGGGAAGCTGGAAGGTTCGTAACCATGGTGGTCCCGGGATTCCACTACGGATCCAGACCTGCCAACGTACAAAGGAAAAAGGTGCAACACGCAAACAGCACGATCGACCGGTGAGCTGGCCAAGCTTGCAGTCAACGACTCCGCTACAGGAAACCAGACTAGCCGATTCTGGTTCTATCAAAGAGCAAAACTACACTTTCTTCTGGATGGGAAAAGCCAAAGATGAACAACGCACACACGGCGTAGGCTTTGCAGTGTCCAACAAGCTGGCGAAAGAGTTTGACACCCCTGTCTGTGTGTCAGAAAGGATAATTTCCCTGAAGCTCAAGCAATCTGCCAGCCCAATACAATACATATGTAGCCGGTCAAGGGTAAATACTACACACTGGACCTTTAACACATAACATTATATTTTCTGCCAATTGGGGTAACACAGTTGTAACAATAACTAAAGATAAAGATCACTGTTGTGTGGGATTATGGGAGTTGTTATCTGCACTACTATTACTCTCATTGCAGTCAGCTTCTCTAGGTCAGGATGTGTTCATCGTTCAGGATTTATCGGGAGAACAGTTCTCTTAACCGCTTTCACACCAAGTACTTTGCCGTACTTAGTGCCCAGATGGAACTAAGAGCAGATCGCGTTCACACCGGAAGCTCCCTGAGGGAAGATTACGCAAATGAAGCCGCTGACGTCACTTCTTCTTCTTCTGCTTTGGGTTTACAGGCAGGCCGCAAACAACTTCACGGCGTATACCCGAAGTCCCCGGAGTTGGGGACTAGCTTCAGTAGAAGCTGCTGGGACTCCCAGCAGCTTCTACTGAAGCCTTCCGAGTAAATCGCCAGAATGCCGACTCCTCCTCATCTCCACCGCTACCATGTTTTTTTTTGTGTTGCCATAAGTTGTTCTCTCTCCGTTGGTGCGCGGGGCTCATGCTAATAATGCTAATGCCAGCAAATACAATGGCGGCTTCACAAAACTTTTCAGAGTTTTACGGGGCGTGGTTTGCAATTCGCCCAGCCAATCGAAATTGGTACTTTTTTCTCCCCAGGATAGTACCACCTCTCTAGCAGGCACTACAAATGGGGGTAAAAGTTCTCGTAACTAAGTACTCTTTTTGGTGTGAATGCAAAAGTCCAGGCACTATCGGAACTAAACGGGGAAAAAAGTACGGGTAAAAGTAGTCCGGTGTGAACGTTCACACCATAAGTACTTTTCCCCGTACTTTTCCCC
Source organism: Notothenia coriiceps (assembly GCF_000735185.1). Lineage (NCBI taxonomy): Eukaryota > Metazoa > Chordata > Actinopteri > Perciformes > Nototheniidae > Notothenia > Notothenia coriiceps. The sequence continues at coordinate 9,577,315 of NW_011369947.1, forward strand.
TTACTTTTCCCGTTTGGTTCCGATAATGCCTGAAATTTACCCATACTTTTACCCGTACAAACTGACCTCCGATTAAAACGTTAAAACACAGATCAAAGCAGTTTAATGTTAAAACTGTTCCTCCTCCTTCATGTTCACTGCCAATGTTTGCTCTTCCTCGTTTCTCTGACTTATACTTCTGATTAAAATAAAGCAAAAAAAACAAACAACATTAATATTGTACCTAAAAACTGGATAAAAGTAAATGAAGGAAACCCTGGGACACAATATCATTACAGGAGACAAGAGGAAACGCTGACCATACATATATCTATTTCGGTACATTTGAAAATTGCTCTGAAAATCTGGGATAATGTAAGTTTACAATACAAAAAAAACAACATGTAGACAAAGGTGATGTCAATCTTAAATATTTTAACACGGAAATGTAAATCCAGCATAGAGCTTTACATTTCATACTGACTTACATATGGTGACCTATCGTGCAAAAGGCACTTTTGTACCTCTTTTGTACATGAATGTGTCCCCGGTGTTCGAGGGAACTCACCAAGTGTCAGAAAACACAACCCTCTCTATTTTCCTCCATACCCAAATCTCTTAAAAAGGGGCTGCAACGGATCTGATACAGACTGATCCAGATTTGAACACTTCTATGACGTCACAGAAGTGGCGCTACGGCTATTGGGCCAACTCCACCAATCAGGAGGAGACAGCCACGGACATTGGCGTTCGAAAGCGCTGGAGACGCTGTAGTACATATGCCAGGCCTGTAGATGGTGCTGTTCTCACAGAATCAGCCCATGCAAAGACAGTGTTAAATTGAGCGAAATGAGGAATGGCTAAAATGCATGATCTGTTTGGTATTTTGAAAAATAAAAAGTATAAATATGCCTTTTATATAGGTATGGTCCTACACTATATTATTCAAATATAGCATGATAGGTCCACTTTAAGTATAGTTTGATGCTAATACTTTTGTACAAAGATTGGTCATTGCTAAGATAATCAGGGAAACTGTTAAGCAAGGCTTTAAAGCTTTAGTAAGTTGTTGTTCCTGGTGTGAATCTGCAAAACTGGCTGACTTTAAAAGCCCCAGCATGCATGCTCAGCAAAGTGGATACATAACAGTGTACAAATGGAAAAAATCGTTTCTCCTTTGACACTTTGCACTTTATAATAGGAACATGGAGATATACCTGCTAAAGTGCTGAAAAGTTGCTGCGACAGGAAAGTGATGAATGAAGCTTTAAATGTAATTTTAACACTTGATGTGTTTCCCACGCCGTTGCTAAAATTGCATTTGAGGACACTATTCAGAATAATAGAGGTATAAAGGAAATTGTCTATCAAGCAGAACAGGCTCTGATTTTCAAATGATCTGCATGGGAGGCTCATACCCTTTTCCGCTACATCTTTCTATTATATCTGTTTGTTTTGTGGCAGCATAAGAAGAGAAATAAAATAAGCTAATGTGCCCGGGGTGTGACATTGGGTTTTCATAAATGGGTAGCTCGCACTTTAAGGAGGTGAGACAGACGAAAAATAATATTTACTGGTTTGATTTAAAGCATGTGTTTTACCATATTGATAATATCCATGTTATATTCAGTATATCAGAATGATGAAGTCTGATGCACTATTCACGTAATGTGACATAATTAAACAGCAAAGTGAACTTATGCTTGATCATTCGTTTGTACTGCACTCACACTCAGCAGCTGTGCAGTGCAACCAAAATGCATCACTGGGAGTTTCCCAATGTCGAGGAAGGCTGCTCCAGAGCCACTATTTCAAGGATGCTACGTCATCGAGTCCCGCCGAAGGACTGTTCCAATGTCCAGGATACTTGGAATTCTACCGAGGCCGGTGTACTTCGTTGCGGGAAACTTCGAGGCTGCACATGTGTATCCTCCGCGGTCTTAAAATCCCCACAATGCTTTGCGCACGGACCAATTTCCAAAATCTTTGGTGGAAAATGTAAGGCGGGGCCTCTCATATGACGCACACCTGTTAGCCTGTCCCATTCTTCGTTCTCCGAATGAAAGGAAGGATTCTTGCCTCGCTTCTGAAGGAACTGACTCGGAGGGACATGTTCTACCAAGGAAGCCTCCTCGACATTGAGAAACACCCAGAGTTTACTATTAAACTAATTAGAACTTAAGAGGTTTAACAGATGTAGAAACTGGTGGCCTTGCATCTAGGATTCAGGAAATACTTTCAATGTTGAAGCCATAAATAATGACATGTCATTTGTTAGATGCTTTTATTCAAAGCGACTTGCATACATTCAATACTGTGGGCAATCCCCACAGGAGCAATTTGGGGTGAAGTGTCTTGCCCAAGGACACAACGACATACTGACTGTAGTGGGATTCAAATTTGCTATCCCCTGATTCGAAGTCCAGCACACTACCCACTGAGCCACAGCCTCCTTAATAATGTCTCCTCTAACTGCTCACACCATGTTTATGTTACTAACCTTAGAGGAGTCATAATCAGGGAGGGGTTACAACTTGGTACATATGAGGGTTTGCAACATGAGAAACAGGGTGAGGAAGAAGCAAAGTAAAACAATCCCTACTCAATGTTGTTTTTAAACAACATAAAATAATCTTGTGTGTTTAGAAATAGGGTGAATGTATTTAGCTTGTTATTGTGTGAATTGGACGCTTCTATCTGTTGCTGCACCACTTTGATTTAGTTAAACAGTCGTGCTTTAAGGATAAAAGGAATGACAATGATTTGTTCAAGTGCAACTAAATAGCGGAAAAGAGTTATCTATTGTTTGAAGATTAAAACCTGTAACTATTTCCGATATGTGCAGATATCTTTTCTTAACATTTTAAAATGACGCTCCTTTGTTCAGGACTGTTTTTCTTATTGTTGTTTTAGAAGTTATAAGCAATCATGTTGTTGTGAGAAACTTTGCAGACGGCATGATGTGCAAAACAGATGCCTGAGGAAAGCATCGGCTGCGAAAGGAAATATCTTAAAGTATGCCTTATGTTGTTCTGATTTTTGAAACTATATTTTTTCTCCGTCTTGTTTAGAAGTCATGAACTCTTCTACTGTAGTGTGTACATCTCTGCTGTCTACTGAATAAACAAAGTGTTCTCAGTGGACCATATTCAGAATTTGTTCAATTTATATTTGAATCAAGCTGCCTTTTAATTAGAAAGTGGTAAATTGGAGAGTTATCAGCAATAAGTCTGAATAAGCTGACTAGTAATAGCCATGTGGTGGAAGAGTATTTCTGAATTAAGGCTCCATGCATAATTCCAGGAAAATGTATAGCATATTTTAATTATGTATTGCTATTTTCCAGACTTATAACCTACCAAACATGCATGACAGCTGATAGTAAATTACAATGTGTGCATGTGTTTGCACCCAATTATTGCCCAGTGTGTAGCAGGCAGGGGATAATATATACATGTAGTAGCTGTAAGTCGAGCTCCACACTTCTTTTGGTATGCTCGTCCAGTGACCGGCGAAACTCTGCAGAATGAGACAGATAGGGGGGTACGGACAGCGGCGGGGAGCTTGTCAAGACATGATGCATTGTGTACACAGTGGGAAATAGGTAGTCTTCATTTGAAAGTCAATTCCAAAGCTCAGACGTGCTCCAGGGAATTTAAAACCATGAGCCAAAGTTATGATGACAATCGGTGAGGGCCGGGAGTCCAGTGAAAACTTCCAGACTGTTCCTGCCTCCTGTGCTTTTCAGGCAACTAAATACAACTATTTACATAAACTTACTCTCAACACAACAGCTTGTACATACACACTCATACTAGAATTGTCTGTTAAAGTGGAGCTATCATGCTCTATTTGAATAATATAGTGTAGGACCATACCTATATAAGGCATATTTATACTTTTTATTTTTCAAAATACCAAACAGATCATGCATTTTAGCCATTCCTCAAGGCACAC
>NW_011369947.1:9581290-9583487 GCF_000735185.1 Notothenia coriiceps
TCGCACGTGTGAGGGAGAGGGGGGGTGGGGGCGGGGTCGGTGTGTAGCGTGCTGCGTGCTGCAGCAGCAGTCTGCTCTGCACGCAGGCTTCCTCCAAGTTTACAGTAAAACAAACTGGTGGTGTGACCAATGGCCATTTACAATTATTAATACTATTACTATTATTAGCATTAGTCTATATTTTGGTTGAAACTAAGCCAGAAAAAAAAACCCCCCATAAATAATAATAAAAAAATATATAAATAAAATCGATTTTTAAAAATAATATTCGATTATGGAGACTGTAACGAATATTCGAATAATCACTGGCATCCCTAATATATATATATATATATATATGTACATATGTACGTACACAAATTCATACAAACACAAATTCATAAATAGAATGCAAAACAAGAATATAAACCGTTATGGTTGTGAGGAAACAGTTTAAGATGTAATCTCACCGCTACATCACAGTTGATGACTTAGACACTCAGACTAATTAATCCAAAGCCCTCACTCTAATTGCGTTAATATATTGGCTCTTTATCTTCGTTATCTTGATTTTATTTCATGACATCTACTTCCCGTTAATTGATTCAAAAGTAGATCCTAATCTTCCCGCCGAGAGTGGGGCACATATTGATAGCTTTAGTTTAAACCAGCGACAGTTTTGTGTTTCCCATTGTCTGCACTAATTACGGCCGACTTGATTCGTTATCTGTGCCAACAGGTGTTGAACCTCCAGGGTTTCGGAGAAGAGCACTCACCTTTCCCGTTTGTTTTGTTGACAGGAAAAGCCCAATGAAGACAGCAGGATGGTGGTCGGCGGCAATTTTATTGTTGGGGCTCGCTGTGCTCGGCGCAGACGGGAGACCCAACAAGGAGGAATTCAGGTCGCCGCTCTATCGACCAGTCGTGAGATTCCGACACAAGGTATTGATCGCCGCCTTTTTTCATTTGCTTTCCGTAACAAGAGGACTTTGTGCTTTTGCCAACTATGAAACTAATTACAGTGGGGCTTTCTCCATCCATCAGATGACTCCCCCGAGTTTGTTGTTGTTTTTCTGCCCACTGAAAAATACTCCATGAATCATTATCCCCCCTCTGTGCCAGGGGACTGTCTTTTCAAAGACAACATCGGATTCATACGAGCCACAGCTGGGCAGAACTAAAGACGGGCCCTGAATGATGTGAGGATGTTTGTATGTAACATGTAATGTATGTCATTTAAGCTGAATGTTGGAAGTGCAAGATGAAGTTTAACCCTTATTGAGTCTGTGGTAAAGGGTAGGCCCCAAAATATAAATCTGCTGCTCTTATCAAGCTACTTTGTTCCCTCTAACTACTGTAGTAGCATAGTCGGTTTTTTTCTGAATCGGTTCCAGAACACCAGAGTGGGAGAGATGGATCAATTAGAGCTGGACTGGGATATAAATTGACTGTTTTGGCAGCTCAAGACTTGAGGAAAGCAAAGTGTTTTGTCTAGAGGCATTAGTTGGATTGTCCTCCTTCAGTACACATTTCCCATAATAAGCCCCCTGTGCAACTCTGCCCACCAGTAAACATTTTTCCTCTTTACCCAATCCAAGACTAAACGTAGCAGCGACAATAAAGAAAATGTGTTGCGTTTGCTTTTACTTCAAGGCTGTCTACTAACTTTTGAATTTCAGATTTGTTCTAGTCACGTCTGCACTAGAATGAAAGGCAGTGGTACTTTAAAGGGGACCTATAATGCAAAATGCACTTTTTGATGTCTTTTATACATAAATATGTCCCCGGTGTGTCGGGGAACTCACGCAGCATCAGAAAATAAAACCCTCTCTCTTTTCCTCCGCATCCAAATCTCTAAAAGCGGGGGAACAACGGAGCTGATCCAGATTTGCGTCCGATATGACGTAATATCTGAAATGTGGACCCACGGCCCAATCAGAAACGTTGCTATCAGAAACGATGCCCGACTGTTTTGATGTAATATGGTCGGTGCATGTTTTACATTAAGGCATCACACCGACTCAAGCGGGGGCCAGGGAGCTAACCTGTACGGAGAGCATGTGTGTGAGAAGCAGGAATCAAAAAGGACCTCACCTTGTGGTATACGGCAAGACAGAAAGCCTTTGAGGCTCCAGACTGTTTCAGAAATAATCTTGATAATCCATGATATGGCTTTTTCACCGGCAGTCATTTAGTTATAGACAGTACTGCTGGGTCC
>NW_011369947.1:9583532-9583814 GCF_000735185.1 Notothenia coriiceps
AAGCTATCCTATCATGCTCAATGCACTTTGTTAGGTCTTTTATACATAAATATGTCCCCGGTGTGTCGGGGAACTCACGCAGCGTCAGAAAATAAAACCCTCTCTCTTTTCCTCCGCATCCAAATCTCTAAAAGCGGGGGAACAACGGAGCTGATCCAGATTTGCGTCCGATATGACGTACTATCGGAAATGTGGGCTGGCTTTAATCCCACGGCCCAATCAGAAACAATACCCGACTGTTTTGGATGTAATATGGTCGGTGCATGTTTACATTAGCATCGC
>NW_011369947.1:9583859-9590253 GCF_000735185.1 Notothenia coriiceps
TCTATTATAAACCTTTTTTTCAATTCTACAGGAATCCACACATTTACCAGAAATTAAATTTCCACTGGATAGTACGTTTTTACGTGAGAAACATGCAGAAAATATTGTATTTGACACACCAGGTGTGCCACAGGTTCCCCTCTTTGGAGTAGGTTCACAGTCTTTTTGGTGTTTGCGGAGTTATAACAAAGGAGGCTAATGGGTCTTTGAGGAATTTTTCTCCCCGACGTTGCCTATGCTATGTCCTGGACTGGTCTAAACTTTGTTGAAGGACACTGCCAGGTGTCTTCATCGCGCATTGCCGATACCCCGGGTCTGAGGTGGTGGTCCTAAGTCACTACCCTCTGTCGGTGCCTTGGTAACTTTGTGCGACTCTCTTGCGACATCATGTATACGGTCCGCGGACCATCTTACCCAACGACAAGAGATGCTGTACTTAAGTCTGGGTACGTCTTCTGTCACAATGTTAACTCGTTTGTGACTCCTTACCGATTTTTGAACCGTACTAGACACAACCCATAAACTTTTTTTATTTTTCTATATTTATCCGGAATATCATTCCATACCACGGATGTGATATAATAAAGTTTACAATCTCGTTACTCAGTCGAGGTGAAAATTGTTCCTTTGTACGAGTCAATACTCCACACATTACATGTTCGCACAAAAAAAAAAAAAAACCAACTCATCAATACTTATCACCGAATTAAAAATCAATCCAAGGACTTTCGGTCCTCCCGCCTTGTCAGACCTTCAAAAGTGCTGGGGCCGGGGTGGCTTTAACCCAGTTTTAGTATTGAAACCGAGTACAAAATTTAAGGGACCTTCGTTGCAGACTCGAAACCCCCCCCTTTACTTGAACAGTTTACTCTGGATTTGGATAAAGGGTGACCACAATGTGTTACTAGAACAGAACTGTGAGGGGCGTGTCCGGGGAAAACAGGTTCATGGGGGGGGATATTAAGAGTAAGAACGTCTCAAAGCGCGGCCAGTGCACTGCTCGTATTGGTTTTCTCACACTCAAACTGAATGTTCGAATTGATGTTACATATTATAATTGGGGACGGGACGATGTGACCCGTTATAAAACCCACGTGGTAACGTTTGTTCGTTAACATGTCAATTTGATAGCGACAGTTCGACAAAAAAAAACCATTCCCTAATTTCAGAACCTTTTTCGTTATTTAATTATTTTCATACGTATGTAGACCTTTAATTTAAAACGACCTCGGAATAAGTCCTTTTTTATGAGAAGGTGTGTACCGTTAGATTCAGTCGAATACAAAAAATGGCGAAATAACGCTTGGGGTTAAAAATGGTGTGAAAAGATTATTTTCCGTCGAACTAAGTTTTTATTTTACTGTTAGACCTTTTCCAGCGACTCTTTGTGAAACAATAAAGTCATTTGTCGTTCTCTACATGGTGTTTGTTCACTTCTCAAAGTAACTGAAGATTGTTTCTTGCGCTTCTTTTTTATCATCAAAGTTTTGTTCTGTTGTATTTCCGTCTTGAAATTCTAAAAGGAAAAGCGTCGGCTAGAAAGGAGTTCCGTAGACAAAAAAAACGTGTAGACGGCGACGTTTCAAGAGGTTTGTGTACTAACGATATGAAGATTTTTGTGTATTCTTTCTTGTCAGGACTTGGTTTTCCTCGCAGTAATGTTTTTTCTATGGAAACGGTATAGCTTTTCAAATTGTTCCAAAATTGAGGTTTGGTATCTATAAATTGTTTGCATTGAACCTTTTATTTAGAAAACCTTACAAGTTGTACCCTCAGTTTACTTTAAAAAAGTGAATCAAAAAAACCTACAAGTGTAACCCAGGGGGATATTAGGTTCTGTGACAGTTGCAGCATATTCACTTTACAGTAAGTACAAATGTCCAAAATAAGGTTAGCACTAGAAATTATAAATATAATATCATATTTTGAGGTAGTGTTTGGATTTATAACAGATGATTTGACTCGGATGGACAGAAGAAAGCCCATTACATTTTGGTCATAAAAAGCTGAGTTGAGTTAGCTAGTAGTAATATTTGCCATTGTGGTTTTGCCTTTGACAAACGTTTGCCTTTGCTCTTGCTTCTTTTCCATCTGTGTAGTTTTAAATGTTCCAAAAAGCTCTATGAACCATAATGGTTCACAAAATGAAAAGAAACATTTTAGTCAATGACAAGAATATTAGACAACTAATGGCCACAAAGACTCTTTGTGAAGTCTTATGTGCAACAGAAACTATTTCATTGTTCATTGTTTAATCCACAGTAAAGACAGTTTTTGCTCTCTTGGCTTCTGTTCTCTTTGAATAAAATACAGACAAATATAGTTTGCTGTTTAGGAACTGAAACCAGAGCTCCGAGGAAGATTACAAATGAGTCAGTGGTAGAAGAAGAACTGTAAAGTTGTTTAAGTCGTGACTAATCATAATGAGTTAAATGCCTGAGAAGCTGTACTGTGTGACACAGTAGAACTCCTTGAAACGGTGCATACAGTATGTCTCTGTCTCTAACACAGCGTCCTGCAAAAGTTAGTTCATTAATAACACATTTAACTCTGGGACGCCGCAAAGAAGTTGATTGATTGCGCATGCAGATATGGTAATGCACCTGGTGTGGCTCAAAGTGTGTGTTAGCAGAGAAGTGGAGCAGCAGCAGCTGCAGGCAGGCTTCCTACCTGGATCCGGAGAGTTTAGAAATGCAGCATGAATATGATCACATTAAAAAGGCAATAAGGAAGGAGTTCAGTTCCCCATAGCCCAAAGCCACCATTATATGTCTGCAGGGGTTGGGCAGACTGTCGATCACTAACAGAGTTTTAACGATTACTTTGTCAGGTTCAAATGTCTTTTGAATTTCTAGGCTTATAATGTAGAAAAAAACTCCCTTATCAAGTCATTTTCAATGCCTCCTGCCCACAAAACAGGCAGCAATAGGAGTGAGGGACTGGTCGCCGAGACCTTTCATCTACAAAGGTTAAAGGCTTTTGATCTGAAGGAAGAAAGGCCAAAGACCAAAGCTTCTGTTGTGTTGCATATAAACTGTATATTTGTTTCTTTGTAGATGTTTCCTTTGAAAACAAATGGGTTCTTATTAACTAGTTTGTTTCTCTCAGTTGTGCAAATGTGAGTTGGGTGTTTTATGTAAATTGAACACGGCGAGCTGGATGTGTTGGTAGTGGTACAGCAGCTTGGCTCGCAATCGTTTCTATACAGATTGCCTTTGACAAAGAACATCGATTTTTAAATGTCAATGTTTCTGAAGGTTAGGAAACATGTCTGGAAAAAAGACTATTGAATCTGGCAGACGATTACATGCGTAGCCTACCCTGCTGTTAATGTTTGTTCTTTTTTTAATTGAAAGTATTGTAACATAGGGTGAAAAGATCAAGTTCTTCATATCTTTTCTAGAAAAAACCAAATAAAGAGATGGAATTTCATGAGAAGATGTGCAGGGATCTCCAGGTGTCAGGCAGCTCAGGAAGGCAATAAAAGTCACATAAAGTCAGAGGAATAAAGTTTTAATGTTCCCTCTTCGTCTGCACATCACAGCGAAGTGCTGCTCTGCCGGCATGACCTCCTGTCCTGACCCTCGAGCATGTGGGCCCACCGAGCTGCCACAACAGCCATTGTTGTCTGACTCTGTCACTCCAGAAGAACAAGAAAGCAGGGTCACCATCCTGCTGTCTGTCAATCTCCTGCTGCAGGATGACGAGCAGGCACTGGTGGTTTGACACGGCTTAGAAAGTACAGCTGGGTGTTAGCGTGTGAAAATCAACAAGTCGAGTTTGAGTGGAAATTATTTATACAGCTCTTCCAACAAAGGGGGATGTTTGCGACATGCTGCACAAAGAACCGAAGGCATAAATGCAGATAAAGACGTGGGATAAAAATAAGGGAGGAACAAACGCATTCCATATTGTGACATTAAGCTTGTGTGCATGTGTTTGTGTATTGTCAGTGTGTGTGTGTGTTCAAACCCTGCGTTAGGCAATATGAAAGCACTGACTAAAGCGTACCCTCCATGTGTGTACTGCATGTATGTGTTCTCTGTGTATCTCTTGCTGTTTGTAGGACACAGAACATTCACTGGGCATGTTTTTCCCCACAAACACAGAGTTGTTTAATTCATGTTGTGCAAAGGTCAAACTTTTTTTTCTACAGCGCAATGAATTATTTAAAATGCACATTAGGGGTGAAGAGGGAGTATTCTCTCTCCCTTTTAGATAAATATATTTGGGCTACATCTCCATGAGGTTGTTTAGTTTAGTTTAGTTTATTTATTTTTTTCGACCGTGTGAAATCAAAGAAAATACAAATGAAACAAAAGATGATACAGACATGATACAGTACTATACAAACGAATTCAATAACAAAACGAAATATTTAATTAATAATTGAATAATCTGTAGTATCATTGTCTGATATCAATAAATAACAAAGCTTTAGCTAATTACACGTCCGAAAAGGGGTCGGAAGAAGTTTACACTTATTTAATCCGACCCCTTCTCCCTTTTTTACATCTTAATATATGTTAACATACAATATCAATGTATACTTTAACCTTGAATAATTTATATAATCATTCATATAATATTCATATAGTTATATTCATATGGTATTCATTGTTTTCTCACTTGAGCAGCGAGTACATGTCCAGCAGGTTGTTCTGGATGGGGGTCCCGGTGACGGCCCAGCGTGCACGGGCTCTCAGTTTACAGACGGCCATGGAGGTCTGCACCTTTGGGTTTTTGATGTTGTGGCCTTCGTCCAGGACCACCCGGGCCCAGGTCACTCGCAGGAGAGGACCGTTTGACGGCTGAGGAAAACCACAAAGGGATGAAGCATCTGCCAGCGTCTTCAGTGTACTGTAACTATGTCTCATTCACATCTGACAGGCTGAAGGTGAAGCTTTAAAGCTGATCAATGCTTAAGAGTAATTTATTTTTTACAAAACAAAAATGACCATGTTCAAGTCTTAAAGTCATGCTGAGGCCTTAGTTTTGGTTTCAAATTACACAACATCATGTATGTGTTGCTTCTTTGGGGCTTGTCTTCATAGACCTGGTTGCTTATTTCTCTCAAATCTGGTAACAGAGTGGGCAGGGCGCAGTGTCTAATTGTAGCAGTAAGCTAACGAGTACTGATAAGCTTTATTTTGTTTTGATCCAATGCTGCACAACTGAACTGATCCAATGCTGCTGTGAAAGAAAGAAGCTATATCCATGTTTGATAGAATATCCAATTTAAATAAAAAAATAACCTTAAGGGACAACTGAATGCTTTTTTTCCCTCTTAATGCATTGCATCGAAAGACGGATCGGGAAAAATCGTAATCGGCAAATGTCAAAATCAAATGATCGGAACGGAATGCGGGAGCAAAAAAAGGTGACGGGAACATCCCTAGTCAAGAGTGTTGGATTTCTTAGAGGCTGGGTAGGAATATCCTGCGTCCGCCCGTAAGTTAGCCTATCTGGGGCCCGATAAAACAGACTTCCAAAACTCACAAAAAAGTCGGTCATTCCAGTTTTAATGGTTGGCATGAACCTCAGCTGCCAAGAATTTATATTGAGAACCACTGGAACAGTGTTAGGGAATAATCTGCTTAGGATTCAACCTCAGACGCCAAGGGTCATCCAATGTTATCGCTCTCCACTGTCTCCTTTCCGCCATGGCAGCAGTCTAACACGGCCTGGGTATGTGCGCTATCTCTCTTAGGAGGAGCCAAGCTTGGGGGCATTGTTGTTGGCCATCAATGACAGAGCAGCAAGCCGGGCCCATGAGGTAGTTTACTGATCAGGGACGAAGGTTGCCCTGGCGCACATTCTTTCCTAATGCGGACGGAGCTCTAGTGAGATTCGGGTCGCATAATGTTTGGTCCTCACGATAAAGAATGTTTGATTATTAAACCGGCGAACTAGTAAAACATCGAGCCCTAACAGAAAGTTGCTTCAGACATTGGTTGGCAACCGCCGTGGAACTCGTTGAGCGTACTGCTTTGTCAACTCTGCCCCGGCCGAAGCTCCAAATAAACCGTGCAGTGTTTGCCATCAAAGCTCCAGCTCCCTCCTCGTGTGTCTCTGACTCCTGACTCCAATGTTCAGAAGTTTCTCCCCCACCCCAAAGAAGCACCCACAATCCCAACATTTACGAAATGGAAGGCTCTGATGAGTGAAACAGAAATCATATGGGTTATGTTTGCAAGAATGAGGGGTAGAGGACGGCTGAGGTTCTAAGGAAAGTTGGAATACTGACTCGTAAACTAGTAGCCCTGACTGTAGACTCTCAAAAAAGGGTGTTTGTAACAATTATTCTAAATCAGCCATCATTTGCTGTTAATTATTTTATTTTATGATCGGCGAGTGATTCTGATTGGTAATCTTACCCAACTTTGTAATTTTG
>NW_011369947.1:9590277-9595915 GCF_000735185.1 Notothenia coriiceps
TTTCATCACGGCAGTATTTAGTTTAGACAGTAGCTGCTGGGTCCCGCATGAGCTCAGACACCTCCTTTTAATTTTTTTAAGAGCTTTATACCCCAAATCAGCACTTTTGAAACAGCAAGTGAAACAGAGGGATATGAGGCATGGCTAGAATGGGTGATCTGTTTGGTATTTTGAGCAAAACACTTCATAGACATGTTTTTTATATATATTTGTATATATCTGAGACCTATGCTATTGCCTAAAAATAGCATGATGGGTGCACTTTAAGGGAGGGTGATTTGAGAGATGGTGAGAAGGAGGTGGAGATGGAGAGTGATACAGAGGAAAACAGATGAGAGGAATGTCATTGGACCGTATCCGAGATGAGCGGGGGGCCGGGAGTGATGCAAAGCTGTCAAATCGACAAAATGGTCAACCGCGTTCTGACCTTTTTGGACACGATTTATTCAGAGAGTTGGTTCTTAACACTCAGACTGCAGCTATCCGCTATGCAAGAGTTCTGCTTCTTTCAAGCAAGAGCTAGTCTGGAAATAGTGTTTAGGGAGTGAAGAGATTTCAACTTCAATACCCGAGCATCCTGTAATATGATCTCCGTAAACTGCAGAGATAGCACATCTGTCAGAGTGGGATGCTTTGTACCAAAGGGAATGGGGAGGCAGACCATCCGAAGACCGCCTCTGCCTGGACAGTGTTGGATTTCTTAAAGGACCAGATCACAGTTTTGTTTATTTAACCTTATCTCTATGTACAGCGTGGTGTTGTACCTTGCTTTTGTTATCCCTTAGTACATCTACAGATCCTACATACCCTGGGCTCAGCAGAAGCAGAACAAGAGTCAGAATTTGTGTTAAAACATCGTTCCATAATTCCTTTCCTTTCAGTAGTTCAAACATTTTGGAAAACCAATTCTCAGAGCTTATCTCAGAGTTAGTTTAAAATACATGGAGACACTCATCTTAGTCAGCTCTCCTGTGTTGACTTCAACATATGCACCCCCCCCCCCTGAACACTTTCTAGCTTCTGCTTTAAAGTGGACCTATCATGCTATATTTGAAAAATATATTGTAGGGCCATACCTATACAAAACATGTCTGTGAAGTTTTTTTTTCAAAATACCAAACAGATCACCCATTGTAGCCATGCCTCATACTCAAACCCCTCTTTTGCAGCCCTGTTAGAGAAACGCAGATTTTGTGTCCTTAGCTTGAAAAAAAGAAAAGAAGAGGAGGCGGAGCTAAAGTTAAATTCTGCTTTGATAAAACGCCATCCTGTTCTAAACCACGTCAAGGATTATTTCTGAAACAGTATGGAGCTCAAATGCTTGTTCTCTTGCGGGTTTATCACAAGGTGAGTTCTTTTTTTATTTCCTGCTTTTTAAACACATGTGCTCTCCAGTACAGGTTAGCTCTGAGTGTTAGCGAGGCTTGCTAATGTAAACAAAGACGAGATTACGTCCAAAACACAGCAGGCATTGTTTCTGATAGCAACTTTCTGTGGGTCCGCCGACGTCAAGGCGGATGGAAATCTGTATCCGCTCGTTGTACACCCGTTTTTAAAAGATTTGTGTACGGAGGAAAAGAGAGAGGGTTTTATTTTCTGACGCTGCGTGAGTTCCCGATACACCAAAGTGCATTTTGCATGATAGGTCCCCTTTAATCTTTCTCCCCCCCAACTAACCCTGCTTTCTCATTATTCTCTGTTGTACTGCGCTAAGAGTGCACTGTGTGCTTTTTAATGCAATGCCATGTCATTTGAATAAAGCTATACTCTATTTAAGTAGCTTTAGTTCGACTAAAGGCGCATTTAGAAGGAGGTGTTAATACTGCTGTACCTTTTTTATTAACCAATATATCATGTATCTCTTGTTGAAACTAACTAACTTTGACTTTCTTTTCATTGGCCTGGTTTGGAAGCAAAGTGACTTTAATAATTAAAGTAATATATTTCCACATTTAGTGGGGATTTGACAAGAGCTACAAAAGTGATGTATGCGCTTTTCCACTCTAATGAAAGTAATGTGCCAGGCGCTGTGATTACATGGCAGAGGAATGTCATTAACGCATCTGCATACTATTACAATTCATCCTGAGAGGGGACAGAGGTAAACTCCGCTCATCTCTCCGCCTGTCCAGAAACACTGTGGAAATTAAAAACCCTTTGGTGAAAAATGGCCACATTGCAAGCCATTTCTCCAAAATAAGCATTTATTTTTGCTTCGAGGATTGTCATTTCTTTATTTTCGTACGCAGTTGTTTCAAAATGTGATATATCCACAGATTGTAGAAGAGCAATAACAAGTTTTAAATGATGGCTTACGGCTCAGAAATAAAACGATGTTGGTACTCACACTCTCAAGTTACAAACAAACAGCAATTAAAGCTTCTTTGAAATTAAATTTGTTTCAAAAACTGGAGAAAATAGTGCAGAACAATAATACTTCTTCTATTCGATACATTTCCTTATCTGCACATACAGTGATAAGGGCTGAATGTCCTTTACGCTCAGCGCCTAAAGCTGTGATACAGTGCCGTGTTTATGCTATGCGCTCTCCTTTGCTTTGAAGGACAGTGTTTGACAAGGGTAACGGGATCGGATACGACCTTTTATAGGCTTTCCTCACAAAGACTTCAATCACCAGGAGGCATTCGGCCATAAACAGCTGGTCACATGCTCTTCCCATAATTCCCATGGTATTGCTTCAGAAATTCACTGTGAAATCCTCCACAAGGGGTCAAGAATATAGGACGCAGTCCCCAGCCACCATAATCCAATTTTGATTATGTTTCATCATAACGGGAATGCAGATTATATTTTACACATTCTTATTTCTCTGAAGCTGATGTGTAATCTGATCAAATGTGTGGAATGGTGGCAAGGCTTTCTCCACACGAGGGACGAAAGCAATTTCTGAGAGTTTGTCGCCCTGACATCAAGCTGTTATGTCAGGTCAAACAAAATGGAGGCAAGGACAACTGTGTGAAAAGCCCCATCCATCCAGCACTGGCTTGGCCACATGGCAAATCTAGATTAACAGGGGATAAGCAGAGAGAGAGAGGAAGAGAGAGAGAATGAGTGGGAGGGGGTAGGGCAAAAGAGATTGAGATAAAGAGACAGGGTTCCAATTGGAGAAATGGCAGAAATAAATCACACAATTCAACATGGCTCGATGTACAGTAGCTTAAGTTACATGGTCAAAGACAATGTGTTCCTCACATGTGACTTCTGTCAGTATTATAATCACCCTTCTCCTCAGCTGGTCAGCTTTACCCCCAACCCTTGTCACTCATTTTGATGAGCTGTCGACTTTCAAATTGCAGCCAGCCTGAGGCCGAGGTAACCAGCTTCTGTAAAGTCTCCACAGGGACCGAGGAAGCAGACTCTGTATGGAGCCAATCTGATACAACAATAACAAGTTGTCCATGCAGCTGTTAAACCTGGTGTGTTTTTCACAAGTCTGTTCAGCTGTGTGCATGTTCATTGGCTGGTGACTTTGTGTAGGTAATGCCAACAAGGAGGTTACGTTTTTGTGTGTCTGGTTGTACTTGGTAGAATGGTATAGCATGGGGACCAATCATATTTTAGATCGGATATGAGTCACAGGCGGATACAGAAAGGATTTGTCAGGCTTGTTAACAATGTGAGATGTCTGAGTGCCCTCCTAGTTGTTATTGATATGATAAAATACTGTCAATGATAAGGTCTGCACTGGTGTAGGATGGTTTCCAGTGGTGAAGAAGGTGGATGGGTCGAAACTCCAATTGGATAGAGGATGATAAAGGGCAGACAAAAGAAAGGGAGAGGGTGTCTGCAGATTGCTCTTTTTTTCTGATTGATGCAATGTTTTGACTTCCTCTGTATAACCACAGGAAGCCACACATCTTTTCTGACAAGGCACCTAAGCTGTCACTGAAATACGGCCTCAATAGGCTAACTGCCTTAATAAAACCATTACTACACATACCTGGCCAGATCTCATAAAATAACCACACCGCAACAAGAAACTAATTTCTTCAGCCACATAGCTAACTGGTTGCCAAGCAAAACACGGACGCTGTGACACTTTTAATGCTGGTTCAAGGGTTGTTGTATCTGGACTGGCTCTCTGTTATTTCTAATAGGAGAAAAGAAAAAGGCAGTTAATATAACTATATATATATAGAGAAGATCTGCATGGAGGAATGGGCCAGAATACCAGCAACAGTGTGTGAAAACCTTGTGAAGACTTACAGAAAACGTTTGACCTCTGTCATTGCCAACAAAGGGTATATAACAAATTGCGAATCTAATCATACACATTTGATTTGGTGAATGTGAAAAAAATCCTATATAAAAGACACGTTCACACCTTGCTGATTTGTAATGTAAATTCTACTCTCTTGTCACACAGGTATAGTGCTGCGTACCGGTACTGGACTGAGTTTCGGTTCAAGTCCGGGAACCGGTACTTGGACTCGCAAAAAAACTAGCACTTACGTATATTCTCCTTTTTGTTCTAAGCTCAGTCAGCTCAGGGACTGTTTGGTTACTTTAGTTTGGTAAATGAAATAAATGTTTGAACTTTGTAGTAGTTCACTGTAGTTGCTGTCATAAGTCATTTGTAGACATGTAAATGATTGTCATTATCTAACGCCATAACCTAAAGTCAGTAGTATGCAGTTAAATAAGTTGAAAAACGACCGTCGTGATTTCATTTGCTACAACCATTTAATATATATTAACCTTATGTTGTTTCATTCACATTGTTGATAACTATCTTCGTACGATATTGGACTACACAAAATTAAATTTTCATCCAACTATTTTTCAGTTTTATTAGATACTGATTTTCTTTTGGTACTAGATCATTATGTTTGTATTAGAAAAGAACTATAATTTGTTTTGTGATCAAACTGGTTTGGGTCATCCGTGTTAGTTTTCCTTTTGTGTTGTCGGGACACCGACACACTGTAAGAAAGCTTAGGGGTGTGTTTGGCGGGGGCTTTCCCCAAAACTGTAAATCTTGTCCATGTACCTATTCTTTCTATAGTTACCGCGGAATAAACGATATACCGTCTCTCACAGAGTGGCTGAAGGTAAACAGAACTTCTTCTTACCTAAAGGCGGCTCCCGTCGACCGTCCGGACAGAGACGACGGGCCTCTGAGACCCACTACTCCCCGTGGGTCGAGCATGTTGGGCGCCAAGTACGACGTGGACAGTGTCGATCGACCGACTAGGCGGTGTAAGGAGGGAGACCCGAACGAGAGAGAGAGAGAGACCGAAAGAGATAGAGAGTTGGGGAGGAAAAAGGGAGAGGAAAGTGTGAGACGAAGTAAGACGTGTAGGGAGTGAGGAGGTGTGGGGGAGTTGAAGGTCATGTGAAGTTGAACTTTGCATACTGACGTTAGACGGAAGTATGGACACATACCGACGGCATGACCTGAGTGTAAGTCGCAAGTCCAGGCCTGAGTTCAGGTCTGCCAAGTCCAAGTCCATCCTGAATATTCAGGACTACTGTTCGTTATACATGCATTGATTTCATACACCTTTTAATTAGTTAATTTTTTGAGTATTGTTTGGAGTTTAAGTTGTTTTTGCGAGTCAAAATAACATTAGGAAGTTGAACACAGATGTAAAGAGAGTTTCTATGTTTACCATTA
>NW_011369947.1:9595960-9601665 GCF_000735185.1 Notothenia coriiceps
ATTGTCGTCATGCTGTTTCATTTTTACTTATTTGTTTGTTCCCATGGTTCCCCTTTGTTCTCTCCATTTGTGGAGGTCTGAACACGCCGACATCAGATCGCTGATCAGGCGACTGACTGTCTGTGTGTGGAACACATCTGTCTAATAACCGTTTCTGTGAGTAGATAAAAACCCCGCTTTTGACACCGCCGGTGTGAATAATTATAATGGTTCCACTTTTAATGAGAGGTTCTTATCAAAGGAGCACTATGTTTCAAGTCTCGTTTACCGTGGAATCCAAGTGGCATCATTACCCTCTTCACCGTTTGGAGGATACAAGCTATGCCCTCAAGAGAGTCTGCTAGTACATTAACACTACATATACTAATGAATGGACCCTATGAGTGGCTCAGAACATCAGAGAAAGATGCTTGACATTCCTAAATTGGCAACATCAAGGGTTTCAAAAAATGGTTTGGCGCGTGATGTTAAAGATACATGAGGACTAACGTATCACTGTTTGGGCCACTTAAAGTCCTATATCTTCACTTATAACAATCTTTCAATTCAAGTTTAAATATTTCTTGATTTTAGTGAAGCACGATGACTCCTTCTTGTGTCTGATAGTCATTTCTATCAGGGGCAGGATGTCAGATTTCTTTATTTGTTTTAAAGTGTCAGGACTCAGATTTTAAGGACATCAGGGTGGATCATCACCCTCTTCACCTGTTGTGAGAGGTCTGATACATAAGTTGACATAAATATATTACGACGATGGACGTCAATGGTGTTCTCAGGGAACAGCAGAAACATTCCGTTAATGCAACAACAAAGGTTTCCAAAATGGTTGCCGTGATGTTAAGATACATGGAGGACTAACATATCAACTTGTTGTCACTTAAAAGTCTGCTATCTTCTTATAACATTCGATTACATGTGGATTTCATTCGTCTCATTTGCAGTGGCCAGATGTCTTCATTGTTTTATAGATGTCCACGGGACTCAGTTACAGATGTTAAGGACATCCAGGTGGGCATCATCACCCTCTCAGCCTGTTTTGAGAGTCTGCTACATAGATTGACATAAATATATGACATGAATGGAAGTCAATGGTGGCTCAGAACAGCAGAAGAAATGCATTGACATTCCTTAATGCCGGCAAAGACAAAAAAGGGTTTCCAAAATGGTTGGCCGTGATGGTTAAAGAATACATGAGATAACTATCACTTGCTTTTGCGTCATTTCAAGTCTTAATTCTCATAACATTCATTACATGGGATTCATTTTCTCAGTGGCAGATTTTCATTCATTTTTTGTTTTAGGTTTCCAGGAACTCCAGATGTTAAGGCACCAGTGAGCACTGATCCAGTACCCTCTACATGTACTGTATAACGCTAATTCCTTCCCAAATGAGAAGGCGTCTGGTGTCTTCCACCCTCGGGGTTTTGTTGAAGCTCCCGCAGGTACGATGTTTCCCGCCGGGCTGCATCTTTTCCATAAGCTGCAGTGTGTTGCATGGAGTTGAAGTCATCCCCCACTCAGCAGAGATGGTTCGCAGTGGGGTCGTTGAACATGTGCTCATGTTTTAATCCACACTCACTTGCACAGCATAATTAATTTAAAGAGAAATAGAAGGGTGAGTGGAAGTAATTGACCCGATGCTTAGAGTTACTGTTGTTTCTTCATGGATCGTCTCTGAAGTCATGCTCTGTAAAGAACAAATCTGACACTGAGGCTTGAAAACCAACCAAAACCAGTTTTTTACCACCCCCTGAAAACAATCCATTAATGTCCGCTCCATTATCTACAAATGTAAAGTATAAAAAGGAATAGCCAAAATCAATTCATACGGTTTTGCTAGAGATGTCCCAGATCGATAACTGTGATCGCGATCGGGCCGATCACAAGTGATTTTTCAAAAGATCGGGAATCGGGAGGGAAAAAATCTGGGGAGATCGGATTTAAAAATTTTTTTTTTTTATAAATACTTTTTTTTAATTTTTATTCAATGTTAAAAACAAAGAATGACGCACTGTTCAAGTCTTAAAGTCATCCTGAGGCCTTAGTTTTGTTTCAAATTACGAGAGATCATGTAGTGTTGCTTCTTTGGGGCTTGTTTTCATAGACCTGCTTATTTCTCTCAAATCTGGCACAGAGTGGGCAGGGGCATGTCTAATTTAGCAGTAAGCTAACGAGTTCTGAAAGCTTTATTTTGTTTTGATCCAATGCTGACAACTGAACTTGATCCAATGCTGCTGTGAAAGAAAGAGATATATCCATGTTGGATGAACTATCAATTTAAATAAAAAAGAATAACCTTAAGGACAAGTGCAATGCTTTTGTTCTTTTTTTTCTCTTAATGCATTGCATAAAGATCGGATCGGGAAAAATCGGTATCGGCAAATTGTCAAAATCAAATGATCGGAATCGGATCGGGAGCAAAAAAAGGTGATCGGGACATCCCTAGTTTTTGCACACTGTAATATTTCACACTATGTATTGGATTGTTCCTACCATTCTAAACAGCCATTGATTTCCATTCATTTCCAAACTGTGTAAAAAACAATTAGCAGCCGCCTGAAAGGTTTACTACAGTAACAATAACAGTTCATATCAACTTAAAGCCACACGTATCGATATTGATGGAGGGTGTTAGCATTGTTTTGGTTTTATGAGAACATCGTTTTTGGGTTTTATCTGCAGAAAGCAGCCGTTCTCAACAAACATGCAAACTAAATCCGCTGTTAATTGAACAACAGATTTAGATGCTGATTAAGTGATCAAGCAGATGGTGAACAAAAGAAAATGAAGGCAACAGATGAGCTGGATTTCTTTCTCTGGATTGTTTAGCATCCTTTAGCTCATTGTTTTGGTTGTATGTGAATATATTGTTTTCTACATAAAAGCTTCTCTGAACCCACGGTCCACTTCCTCTCCAGCACCACACAAGTAGGTGTTCGTACAATTAGCGAGCAGCTGGTAAATAAAGCTGGCAGAGACCAAACCAGAGCTCCAAACCAAAGCTAATGTAGCTGAATATCTGTAGGAAGTGCAAATAGTTTACTGACTGCTAACCCGTCATCAGGTCGTAGTAACCTCATAACTCAATGGTGGCTCAGAACAGTAGAATAAATGCAACAACAAGCTTTCCAAACTGGTATGGTCTTTTTAAAGTCTTATTTCCTTACTAAATTGTATAAAGTTAAATTATTTCAGATGGAAGTGAAGCCCCGTGACCCTTGCTTGTTTCTTGATGCTAATTTATATTGGAGACAGGATGTAATATTCTCATTTGCAACGGCAGATTTATTCATTTGTTTTGAAGTCCTTCACGACTCAGTTACAGATTTAAAGGACTGGATAAGATGGATTTCATTTTGCTCGCCTCCACACTCTTTTTCCTTTCTGCTGCTAGATTTCAAGGGTAGGGATTTCCTCTTTCTCTCACTCCAATCAGGTCTAAAGCTAGCATTTGGACCGCAGAAGGCTCTCGGGCTCCGGTCTAAGATCCATTTTGCTGTGCGGATCTTTCTGCTTGGCTCCGTGGTCAAGGGCCCACCCGGCAAAGCTACTTAACGGCAAATCTCGTTAAGCAGAATCCTCTCAAAATAAGAGCCTCTATCTCCCTCCCTCTCTTCTCTCCCTTCTCGTCTGTCTCCCTTCTCGCCTTTTCCAAAGTGTGCCAACACTGAAGCAACCTGACTGCCATTAGCCTCGGCGCTAACACCACAGCGTGCTTCCCATCTCACCCATTACCCTTTGTTCAACCACTTTTCTTCGGAGCAAGGCTTCACACCAATTACTCACCCTGTTGATTGGCCTGCGTGTTCAGAGGTGTGAGGCCTCGATGACAGGCTTACATTCTCGCCACAACAGCAGCACTTGGTAAAGATTGGGGGTACTTGTTTTCTATAGGCATCCATGTTTTTCCATTTGAAATCTATTCTTCCTGAAAGCACCTGCTGGGCGAGCGAGTGCAGATTCAGTTTTAATAACTTGCTTCCACGTGGGCGGCAGATGTCACGAACGTTGACCTCAGAAAATGGATTGGATGTTATCAGAGGTTGCGCTCTCTGAAAGGTTCCTTTTTCTATTTCTTTAAAACGCTGCTGGAGGAAAAACACCCTCTTTGTTTGTGTTGGCTCGGGTCAAACTGCTCCTTCGGACTTTTACTGGTGGCTTTTTTTATACAAAGAACAGAGTGGGAGTCCGCAGAGACTGTGTGGTGCAATCAAGATGGTCATTTGTGTTTGTGTGAAAGCATAAGATACGTTATAAATCCCCGGAGGACAATGGGTTTTGTGACAGTTAATTAAACACAAGTCAAAATATGCAAGATAAAAATAATCACATCACAATTTAAGCTACACCAATAATAGACAAGAACACATTTTAGCTCGTTGGTTTTATGGGAATCTGCTGTGTGCTGAAGGCCGCTGTTCTCAACATATAAGCTGTCGAACCACATCGTCCACTTCCTGTCCAGCAACTAACATATAGTTAGTTGATAAAGCTAATTAGACCCTCCAGAAAAACGCGGGCAAAAATCCTTGATTACGCGATTAAACATGCCGGGTTTTTATGTGATTTTATGCGGTGAAATTGCGGGAAGTTGCGAAATATGCGGGGGAAAAGAATAACAATTTTTTAAAATATTGGGCTGTCTTATTTATTCTCTCTCACACANGCTACACCAATAATAGACAAGAACACATTTTAGCTCGTTGGTTTTATGGGAATCTGCTGTGTGCTGAAGACCGCTGTTCTCAACATATAAGCTGTCGAACCACATCGTCCACTTCATGTCCAGCAACTAACATATAGTAGTTGATAAAGTTAGCTATGAGCTGGTTGTCGGACATATTTTTTCCAGAGGTTATACCAACGAAACCAAGGAGTGTGCTAATGCTAATGTACATCAATGTCTCCAGGAGTTCACCCCATATGTGCACGAAAAATGGTACATCACAATTTAAGCTACACCAATAATAGACAGTCGTAGCATTTTCTAGCTCATTGTTTTGGTTTTATGGGAATCTGCTGTGTGCTGGAGGCAGCTGTTCTCAACATATAAGCTGTCGAACCACATCGTCCACTTCCTGTCCAGAGACACACACATAGCTGTTGATAAAGTTAGCTACGAGCTGGTGGTAAAACAGATTTTTCCCTGAGGTTATAGAAACGAAACCAAGGAGTATGCTAATGCTAATGCTAATGTACATCAATGTCTCCAGGAGTTCACCCCATATGTGCATGAAAAATGAAATGTAAATGTGCCTCCTTCTCCTCCTTTACCCGCCTCAGACGTTGCGAAAGAAAGGCTTTAACGGCTGCAACAGCCCCGAGCCCGACGGAGACGACTCCATCGACCAAAGCCCGCTAAACGAAGAAAAGTACCGCAAGACGGAGGACCTGGACAGCCTCTTCAAGCGCTACGGCGTGAGTACCGTCACACTTTTATCACTTCATCTAACCTATCTTCTCTTTCTCTATCTACCTCTTCTTCTTCTTCCTCTTCCTCTTCCTCTTCTTCTTTTGTTTGGGGAACGAAGGCTCTGAACAAGAAAGAGCACCGGGACTCTGAGAGCCCAGACCTCGAGGAGCCCTTCTCGCTCACCCCCCGCACTGAGGAGAAATACAAAAAAATTGACGAGGAGTTTGATAAAATGATGCAGAACTATAGGCTGTCAGTGAGTACCGCCCCCCGCCCCATTTCCTCTGTGTAA
>NW_011369947.1:9601700-9622517 GCF_000735185.1 Notothenia coriiceps
TCCCCCGACGATGTGGGGGGTAGACGCTCTGAGGTGATCGTGGGCGTGGCCCAAACACTGACGTCTGGCAACATACGTCTTTTTCTATTGTGTGTTCCCCTGCCCATTATTGGCCTTTCGTAGTGTACCCTGGAAATTACACTTTGTATACACATTTACACAGACAACTAACATATATATTATATATATGTATATTATATATATATATATTACATATCCTATATGTATAAACATATGTATAAACATTAATACACATAAAAACATAAGCCCTAACATATCCTGCCAAATAATAAGGCTAGAGAGACAGACATGTGTGTTTGACTTATGAAAAATGTAACTGTAATTTCCAAACTTAAACTGAAACTGAGTCTGGTATTTTACAACATCGAAATCGTTTTCACAACGTATAACAGTCCTGTCTGGTCTTACTTAATACAAAACAATAAATAAACCAAAACGACATGCGCGTCTGGTTATTATTTGTACCCCTTCAGTCTGATCTACCGTCTGAATGGATGTGGGAATACTTACAAAGTGTAGGAAGACGAAGAAGGATGATATACTTGTATAATAGCAGGGGTACGAGATAGGTCAGGTTTTACTATAGGTGGACATGTCGACTCTTTAACGTAACGTCCGTCACCGTTGGTACCCTGGTCATCGTCCCTTCGTGACCGCGAGGGTCAAAACCGAGAGATATTTGTATACTAAAGATCTCGAACAAACTTTAAATAAGTCTTTCGTCGATCCAGTGACCTCCCCTTGAACTTCAGGTCAGTCTATATTGCCGAGACGAAAGGGGAGAGGAGGTATACGACAGTCTACTGTACTCAGCTGGAGGGCGCACGTTAAGAAATTCGCGCGAGTCGACCATAAGATATGACTAGTTAAACCAAAAACCCCCCCACTTCCCGCGTCCATTCGCGATGTCTCGCTGTCTCGCAGATCCCACGCAACAATCAGGAAAATGAACCCAGCTCACACTGTCCATTCCTCACAGCAGCGAGCCCCGCAACGTCCCGCCAACAGGGCACCCAGACCCCACACAGCATTCTCATCTGTTTGTCCTTACTGGTGTAATGTTCTGGTTGCTAACGCCATTGTAAGACATAATCACTGATGTTCCGCTGTAACGGTGATGGACTCATCAGAACAGAGTGGGCGAGCTGACCAATCAGAGCACACTGGGCTCACAGGGAGGGAGGGCAGGAGTTCCAACAAGCCGTGTGGGACAGAGAGTGAAAACACATAGGCTACTATACAGAAATCTATTCTAGTATACCTCAACAATGGAATGATGATCAGTATAAATGGCCATGACATGGGACCTTTAAGATAAGTGCACCAGCAAAAGGAAAAACACAATGGCAAAAGTGAAGCAGAAGAATATGATGTTAAAAATACATGAATATACCTGATGGCAATGCAGAAAAAACAAATTGAATTGAGTTTGAACTCACTTTGCAGGCAGTTTTACTTACAGGCGCATGCTGGATGCAAAATGTAATGGAAAAGTTAAATATATTGAATAAAGCTTGAGAATATGGAAAGACACGTTATAGAATGGAATGAAACTGAGAGTATTGCAAGTCTTGTATAACTTTTTGTACAAGACACATTTATTTGTTTTTATAAATAAATACATATAGTTAAAAACATTTACTTTTTTAACCAATATTTAAGAAATTAAATAAAAATACAATACTGTAGCAATAACCAAAAGTATACGTATAGGTATGTACCATACATCCCTACTTGGCCCATATTGTATTTCACCCTTTAACAGCATCAGATAGTCATTTAATTGTTTTCATCAGATTTCTCATTGACGGTTTATGTATTTAAGCCACATAGTACCTTTACAATATGGTATGCTAAAGTAATATAATACAATTGATATAATATACTATGATATAACATAATATCAACTTTACAATAATACAATATAATGTCATATAACATGCACCTCATATATCTTATACTGATGTATTAGCACTTGGCCACAGGTGGCAGCACCGATCACATCTTGGCTTTCCACTGCTCTCTTTAATTGAATTCACCTGCAGTGTGTTGTTAGCTTACACACCGAGACGACTTCTCGTGGAGTATTTTTGCACATAAACTTGCCTTTATGTTTTTTAAATTCCTTCCAAAATCAACTTTATTACCACCAAATGGCTGAAATGGGATATACTAACAAACGGTAATGACAGGTAAGTCCAGTCCAGCTGCTAACATCTAACTGTGTACATCCTAAGCATTAGCATATGTTTAATATAATTAGCCTACTGATGCATTGATGTGTTTTTCACAGCTGATAAACGTGGAGCTTATTTTAATGTCTTTGAATGCTGCAGGGTAGCTTGTGAATGTTACTCCATATATATCGTGCCTTTTATACATTTACTCAAGTACTGCACTTAAGTACGATTTTGGGGTACTTTACTTAAGGGTAGGGTAGGTAAGAATGGAGAAACCAGCTCGAGTGCGCTAGAATTTGAAACTACGCAGCCGAAAAAAATCTGCCCCTTCCTTCAAACTTCCTTACAGAGCCCTTCCCCCCAACAAACACGAATGCGCACCTGACCAATGAGGGCACGAGATAAGTTTGTGCACAGATGGAAGGCTGGCAGGCAGGTAGGCCATCCAGTTATTTTAGCCGGCCGGCTCAGATGATTGGTCGTGCTTCCACAGATGACATTTTTAATGTATTTATTGTCAAAGCATTTAATATATTCATTGCTATCGGTGTGTTAAGAGCATTCCATGGAATATAACAGAAAGTGTTTCTGAACTGAATTACCTACCCCACCTTTAACTCTATAATAAAATCAGGGATTTGTAAGGAGTAAAGCGAGTGAAACAGAAGACGTACCGCTAAGACCTCTTGTTGGTGGTAGTGTGCGGACCGTAATGACAATGTACGCAGAGGTGCGTGAAAGCTTGCCGTTACAGGCAACGACAGAGGAGGACTTTAACCACCTCAACCTGGTTATCCATTCCACCGGTGAAGGCACTGCAGTGTCTTCACAAGTTTAGAACTAGTCAGACTTAGTCCTAGGCAACGTCGGGAAAAATTCTTTAAACCCATACCTCATTTATATTCTCTCCCAACAGCAAAAGGACTGGTGACCACCTCAAGGGGACCTTGTGGCCCTGTGTATAAGTACAATATTTTCTTGCATTGTTTCTCAGTAAACGTACTTATTTCCAGTTGAAACTTTCATTGGATGTTAATTCCATGAATAACCCATTACAGGGTTAAATCTTACTAGTACAATAAATTATGGATGTAAAACTATATAACACGTAATTACAACAAGGAGTGACGACCATTTCCACCGAGTACATTAATGAACTAATATAGACGTCGACCTATAGATTGATAGTAACCAATACATAATCAAATACATATAAAACTATATTACACTTGTAAATTTCATTTAAATCATTCCTCCAAAGACAATTTACATACTCATTTTCATATGTAATATTGNTTGAATTTGAGTTGATTATGAGTTTATTTTCAATTGATAATTAGCTCACAATAAGTTCACTTTAGTTACTCACACAACTTGACACAAGCCATGGGTTCCGGTCCGGACTTATAAGTCTGAACCTGAACCTCTGGACTTGAGTCCGGACCTGAACCTGAATGTGAGTCCAGGTACGCAGCACTACACAGGTATGAAGCAATTTGCAGTCATACGTTTCAAGTTGAAGTGTACTTGGAAGTTGAGGGTGTGGAGGAGTGAGGGATGTGAGAACTGAAGCAGGTGAAGGAGAGGAAAAGGAGTGAGGGGTTGAGAGATAGAGAAGCCAGAGAGAGAGAGAGAGAGAGAGAGAGAGAGAGAGAAGCCAGAGGAGAATGTGGGCGGTCAGCCAGCTAGCTGTGACAGGTGCAGATGAACCGCGGGTTGTACAGCTGGGTGCCTCCTCATCCCCAGAGTCTCCGGGCAGCAGAGACAGGCCTGCCAGCTGCCCTCGGGAAATCATTCTCTTCAAACAAATGAAGTGTGAACACTCTCTGCCATATGCAAATAAGCGCCATTTGATATCTTCTCTACCTGTACTGTTCTAAATGTCAAACCCTTTCGGAGGGCGGGGGGATTCGAAGAATGTCACACAGCCACAGGTGTTGTGTTTTTCCTTTTGATTGTGCCTACTGGGTTGTTGGTCAACAGTGTTTTGTTTAATATCAAGAAAGATTATGTTTGTTTACTAGATCATGGTTTTCTTTTAGTTTCATAGATTTATTTTGACTTTTTATCAACCTACTTTTAAATTAAAACACATAGTATAGCATGGCTTCACACATAGTTGTGACCATTACTTTGTTTATTCCAATTATATATAATTACCAACATCGTTTACTTTTAGTGCTGGCACAAAAAGTTGATAAATTGACGTATTGATTGACTGAAATGAATTACCGCAATCTATTTACTGTTAGTAAATGTATTATATTTTGGACTGTTGATCAGAAGAAATGGCTCTTTGACCATCTTTCAACATTTTATAGTTTGATCAATTGTATAACTGATAGCTTTGTTCAATGACCCAATCTAATTTTGATTAGAAAGTGATGTTGTTATATTATTTGCAAATATCTGCCCTAAATACTCAGTACAGTATTAACATGTTATGCAGTGAGCCGTTTAGTGGAGAAAGTGAATACTGCTGAATACACATACTTTACAGAGATGCTGTATGCGAAACCAATGTGAGTTTGGAAAATTGCACAGTATTTTTCTATTTTAGTATACCTCAACAATGGAATTATGATCAGTGGAAATGGCCATGACATGTGACCTTTAAAGTAAAATGCTTCAATCTGGTGCACTTTAAGCAGAATTATTACTAGATCTAGGGGGTACAACTCTAAACACCCATATGAAAAAGATTGGTTTACATTTTATTAATCAAATAAGTATGTGAACATAACCAATAACCTACCATAGCCAATAACAAATAAATGTAACTTATTTTATTTTTGTTGTTCATTCATATCTTATTTGACNCTCTCTAACGGTTTCAACATAAACTGTACCGAAAATAAATACCTCACGATGTCTATCTAATTATGAACTTGCTTTACTTTCACGGAACACATTTATGGTGATAACAAACAAATGTAACAAAGTAACATATTTACCAACACATGTTCTACGCCACTACATACTTACATTTAAATGTGTGCTGCGTCGGTTCAGCCATTCTCCGCAAGGGTTTTTGAAATTGGTCCGTGCGCAAAGCATTGTGGGGATTTTAAGGACGCGAAGTCTACCCATGTGCAGCCTGGAAATTACCCCCAAACCAAGGAAGTGGCCACGGTGGAATTCCAAGTATGCTGGAGATTGGAACAGTCCTTTGGCGGCACTCGATGACGTAGCATCCTTGAAATATTGGCTTTGAAGCCAGTTTCCTCGAGATTGAGAAACGGCCTGTGTGTATTTCAGCTATTGGGACGTCCTTCAAAATGGCGTGTCTTGATCGATTTCCAGGTCAAGTCCCGGAGGAGGGGAAGAGAGGAAACGAGGAGGGGTATTGGGATGAGGCTCTGGAGGATGCCCTTTGATTGAGTGTACTTGCATTTAAATGTGTGTGTTTTTTTATACCTCGGGACTGTGGGAAAGAGTATTTCGACAATCAAGTTAACTTTGATTAAATGGTGCATAGCCGGACCCAGGGAATTTATTTTTAATAAATAAGAGGTCCTGATTTCATTCAGGCAGAGAATCAAAACGGGGAAATGTCACCAAGAGGAAGAAATTCAACCCTTAGCTTTCATTTAAAAATGTATCTCAGGCTGCAACATGTATTAAAGGGGACCTATCATGCAAAATGCACTTTTTTATGTCTTTTATACATAAAGATGTGTCCCCGGTGTGTCAGGGAACTCACGCAGCGTCAGAAAACAAAACCCTCTCTCTTTTCCTCCGTACCCAAATCTCTAAAAACGGGGGAACAACGGAGCTGATCCAGATTTGCGTCCGATATGACGTAATATCTGAAATGTGGACCCACGGCCCAATCAGAAACGTTGCTATCAGAAACAATGCCCGACTGTTTTGGACGTAATATGGTCGGTGTTTACATTAGCATCGCTAACACAGTACTGGACAGAGCACATGTGTTAAAAACCAGGAAATAAAATAAGGAACTCACCTTGTAATAAACCCGCAAGAGAAAAAGCATTTGAGATACTGGCTGTTTCTCAATCGCGAGGATACTGGCTTGGTAGTCGCGTACTTCCAAGTCACTTCCTTCAGAAACGAAGCAAGTATGCTTCCAAGCCACGGCTTCGGAAAACAAAGAAGAATGGAACAGGCTAACAAGTGTGCCACTCTCTCTAACGGTTTCAACATAAACTGTACCGAAAATAAATACCTCACGATGTCTATCTAATTATGAACTTGCTTTACTTTCACGGAACACATTTTTGGAGATAACAAACAAATGTAACAAAGTAACATATTTACCAACACATGTTCTACGCCACTACATACTTACATTTAAATGTGTGTTTCGTCGGTTCAGCCATTCTCCGCAAGGGTTTTTGAAATTGGTCCGTGCGCAAAGCATTGTGGGGATTTTAAGGACGCGAAGTCTACCCATGTGCAGCCTCGAAATTTCCCCCAAACCAAGGACGCGGCCTCGGTGGAATTCCAAGTATGCTGGAGATTGGAACAGCCCTTCGGCGGCACTCGATGACGTAGCATCCTTGAAATATTGGCTTGGAAGCCAGTTTCCTCGAGATTGAGAAACGGCCAGTATCACTGACAAGTATACACAATATAACAAGCGAAGAAGAAAAAGGTGATTTAAATTAGTCTTGCAGTGAAGATTACATTATAATGGATGAAATCTCTTGGGTGTAAAAATCCATACAATACTCTAAAGTCGAAATGCATTGCATACTAACTTTTGTCAAATCAAGCTTATCGTATTAAGATACATATTCAGTATTCACATTTTCTGTTCAGACCCAGGGATTGGGTAATCAGCTATTTTCAGTAGGCCCACAGGGACCGATGTTCATATTGACTGTAGACCTGTTGCATAATGCATCCACTTCATAACGGCATCTTGCTCGAGATAGTCAGAATTTTCTGAACGAGAACGAGAAGCATGAGCAATGCAGATTTCACTGTAGAGAAATCAAATATTAATGCCTCTTCCTTTCGTATTCACGGTTCTGTGGGGAGCAGCTTCTCAGAATAGTCGTCCTGATAACAGCGTTTTTCACGACCGTAATCACTATGCATGCTCTAAAGGCAGCTGATTTTATGGCGCTCCTTCTCAAAGGGTCAAGGCTATTTGCTCTTCTTTATACGTCTATGCTATGAAATATATTTTTTACAAGTCAACTATTTTTTTTTTTCTTAAATAAAGATCAGTGATGTTTTGGGAAATGTTGAACTGCAAATATGATCAAATGGTGCAAGATACTTTGAAAGCCATACATGGATATCCACTCAAATGCATACTAAAAATAAAGCAGAGAATATAAAAGCAGCAATAATGTTGGAGATCCTTAAACTGCGAGTGAGATAAAATGTAACTTTTAATTTGTGTTAGAGAAAAGATTGTTAAGAAATGATTAAATATCCTTGAATATATTTAAATACTACATATACTGCCTTCAGCTGATCATTAAAAACTCATAATGAACCACCTTGCATCATATCCTGTATGTATGAATCAGTATATATATTAATGTTTAAATATTTTTAATACAAAAGATTTTGTTATTTTAATAATTGTATGCTGTTTTTCGGCTTCTTTTATATTATGTATGCATTATGTAAAGCCTTTTTAGAAGGGTTTGTGTATGAAATGTGCTCTACAAAGACCTGCCTTAATCCTTAAAATACAAAAGAGGTGATGTGACAATGGGAAAGGTTTATCATTGTGTATGTAAGTGATGCAAATACCACCTAATATAATGGAACGTTAATCTCCGATTTATGCGTGCATAAACTGCCATTCAAACAGACAACACTACAATGTGTCGGACAAGTTTTAGCATTCAGTGAGAGTGAGATCATTGGATCTTAACGTCATGACTGCACAGACACGATCTCACTTGAAACCTGAGCTGTTGAATACAATGTCTACGGTACAGCACCAAGGTGTCCCCCTGTTTTAAATGAAAACATGTTGATGCTGTAATCCTGTGATTTTTTAATAACTGTTAACTCTTGTCCTTTTTCTTTTTGTGCTTGTTCCTGCAGGATGGGATCCCTGAGAGCTTGAGGATGAAGGGTGAGTTTCCATTTCTCATTTCTTGCTCTTCTTTCTTCTCCTATGACATGCAATATACCCAACATGCATTGTACACACTAGAGGCTGGGTGTAGGGCTGGTGTCTGATGGAGGCCACAGTATGGCTTAACCTGTTTTTCAGGCCTCAGGCTCGAAAATGACATTCCCAGACTATATCTTCACTTTTAAAAGTGGTAAATTAATCATCTTTTAACTCAAAGCAAGGTTACACCTGTGAGTTGGATGTAGAAAAGTCAGAATCAATATAGAATGTTTTTATTTTAAAGTAAATTCAGATTGAACATAATAAAAAATGTTAATTATTGTGTCCGTCCAAAAAATCCCAAAAATCCCAAAAATTTACTTATAGTGAAAACCACCCTTGAATGAGGTATCGGAGACTAAAAGCTTTAGGAATCCAAAGTACAACATATGATAAGTACCCTGTATCAAGATTGATGCAAAACAAGTGACATTTGACCTTTTTAGAGAGGTTTAGAAAAAAAAACCCACTTCTGGGGTCATTTGGGTGGATTTTCCAAATCTCTGGAACCCATCGGTCGATTTTGATGATTGACACCTCTTTTGAACCGTTAGAGCCAATAGAATCGAGTGGAAGTTCCTAAATAAATCTAAACATTACCCATTGGTGAATGAGTGATGCATAGCCAGAATGCCCCGGAACCGGAAGCTACACACTCTAGTAGCTATCGTAGCTATCGTAGCAGCTAATATGAAATCTCCGTAATTGACATACAAATGGAATGATGGATTATCAGTAATCATTTCAAAGTGACACAGACACATTGGATTAACACATCTGCTGTAGGATCCTTTGGACTACCCTCATTTTTGTATGTGAAGCAGAAGAAAACACCTCATACAGAGCACCTTTAACTCAAATCTCCACTCTAGGAAATCCATTTGGAGCACAGCACTGTATCATCTTCCCCCTCTGCCTCAATGTGAAGATCTCACAAGATAATCACATTTTGAAACACAGTCAACCAAGCATGCTCCGGGGCAAACATTTCCCATGGTGATTTATGCTGGTTTTCACTTACTAGGTTCTTCTAAATGCATAAAAAAAAGCATACATGTAGTTTCCCACAGTGACAATTACCAGCCACTGACGCGTGATATTTGTTGAGACATTGTTTAATGCCAGAGTCATGTGTTGTACTGCAACATGTACGAGTAGTGAACAAGCTTGGACAGATTTCGGAAAACAACCCGAGTGTTTTGGCCGTTAAACACGTCGGCATAAAAATCATAAAATGTCTTATGTATGTAAATATGGGTAGTTGTCTAACGGGCCTTGGAACAAGTTGAAGAGGGCGAGTAAGGATGGGATCAGAGATAAACAATGTTTTTAAAAAAAAATAAGCTCAAACCTTTTTGTATCAGTTTAGCGGCAGTGTAGTGGCAAAAATAAATTCACATTTGATGAGAATGGAGTTTTGTGCTTTAGTGTGTAAAGTACAAAATACATTTTTTAATTAGTGTTTTGGTTTATCTTTGTAAATGCAAACCAGTAACTCATCATCATTAATACAACGTTGTTTTTGTTCATCTGCGTATACATACAATCTCCCCTCTAAAAGCTAAAGTTTGTAGAGGAATTAAGTGTGTGGATTTACTGATTTACTTTATTCAAAAGGTTACACTTTATACCAAAGAGAGGAATTGCAGTTTAATTCTCAGCTCCAAACAAAAACAATGTCTGCAGTGAAGATACCATCAGAAACTCCTACTTAACTTTATACAATTTTGTTAGGAAACGATAATTAGCTAAATACTAATACCTTGAGTTCTGTCGATTTCTGTTTTTTGTACAAGATTAAACTGGTGCAATAAAAACCGTCAGAAACAGCATTATCATTATGACACATTCTGTAAAATGAAGGAATAGCCTACATCAAGCACCATTATCTATTGTCATTTAAAACAGTTACTTTCAGCCTCATGTTCCTGTGGCGCAGGGCGGTGTGGAGGCATTAATGCGCTTCAGTCCTCTTGTTGTCTGAGGGATGCATCTCATCTGTCAACCTGCCACCTTTCTAATGTCTTCTCTGTCTCCTCTAAACAAGAGTCAATGTCAGGCAAAAGGGTGATCCCTCTGCCCAACATGTCTGCCACTAAGTGTTTGAAAGGGCGGCTAAATGGACGTCTCCCCATCTTTCTTCACCAGGGAAGGTCGAAGCAGTAATTGTAGAGGGTGCATTACCATAAAGGGCGGCCCCAGCTGTCTGCTGTGATTCACTTTAACGCGCCATGTTCTGTAAGCCGAAAAAAAAGAAGGGATATCTCACTTTGGCCAGTTTTCAGCAAACTCATTTCCAGGCCAGTTAACGAGAAGGAGAGCGAAGTGTACAGAAAAGCATGTATAATTCAAGCATCACCCCGTACATTGAAGGCTTCTCATTATTACACAACTGAGGTCAGTTTAGTGTAAAAACTTCAATTTTACAAGCTACGTAACAATGTACTTTTCAAATGGACATCAAGCTATACCGAAATTAGAGAAGACACAGGAACAGCTGAGCTGAGTACAGTAATACAGTTAATTTGTACAAAAAAACTTGCGAACAAACTCCTAGTGCAGAAAAGGTAAGAATTAGGTCTTTGTTTCAAACTCCTGCAGAATAAATTCATGATGTTTGTGGGCTACATTCATTTCCATAACCTAAAGCAGGGGTGGGTAACCTCCGGCCCCCGGGCGAGACCATTTGGTACGGCCCTCGAGGTAATTTATAAACACACGCAAAAAAGAAAAACATTTAAGAAATCTAGACCGCAACAAAATTAAACAAGCGAGTGCCTGTTTTTCCTGGCCAAGGTCAGGGTCCTTGAACACAACACGAGCCATCACGTGGTATATGTCTCGTCAAACAGGGGTGCAGTGCTGACGGAGAGCACCAGAACACGGCTCCGGCACTTCAGATAAGGAGCCGTACACATGCCGCAGTTTTTGCGTGGCTGTGTCTTTAGTTGAAAGCCCAGTGGCGATCTGTTCATCTGTCATACTAATCATACAGTCAATAACTTGAGACTTTTAACATACTTTGCTTCTTTAAATTCATAACCAGTTGACATCCTGTTTTTATTTTGGGCTAGTTAATTCCCTTTCAATCTTGCTCGGTACTAGAACACACACGTACACATGACTAAATATGTATTATGTTAATTTCTTATTTTATAGTTATTTACCTATTGTTACCTTTTTTTATTAATCAGTGTTAATCTGTGCTGTCCTGTTTTTCAATCTTACCCTGTTGCTGTTAAACTACTTAATTTCCCCACAAGGATTAATAAAGGTCCATCTTATCTTATCTCATACATAAATGTGTTGAAATGTCCACACTGCACACACGACACACTGTAATATTCATTGCACTGCGATAGACTGGCAACCTGTCCATGGAGCGTCCGACTGCAATCATTCACTTAATGTGTGCTACAACCCTGAACAGGATGAGCCGTTTAGAAAATGGATTGCAGGATATTATATTCCTACATTTAGTCTGGATGAGGAAAACAAAAAATAATTATAGATCCGGGAAATGCAGCGCCCTATAAACTCTACAAACTGAATGTCATCACGGAGGAGACAAAGACAGACAAATGCCAGCCGGATTCCAGCTCGCTCTGTAATTGGAGTCCCAGAACGAGCGCCACACTAACCGAGCCTGTTATGAAGGCTGTAGCGAGACCTAGGGCTGCCAGTGAAATGCAATTTTATGTAATAAATTGACTGATTTGGCCATATGAAATACCTGATGGAAGTTTTCGAGATAATCTAGCCTTCCTCATTACGTGTAAAAGCTGTCAGCGATGGCAACACCGTTATGAAGGATGATCGGGATGGGGTGCAAACGAGAGCCTAAGACACCGTTAAAGCTGGTGTTTGCGACAACGTTCAGTGCTGCGACTTGTGTTATTTCAACAAATGTCAAATCTGTTTAGGTGTAAATCAGGTTATTATGCTACCAGGTGACTGCTCAGGTTTTCATTTCATATTTGTTTGAGAGTAAAACTAATATCTAATCCTTGAAAGTGAGGGTAAAGAATCGATAACTTTAAAGCTTTTTTTAAATTGACAATAGACAATTTATATATAGTTTGTGCAGAATAGAAGTAAGTGCTCGTTTGACATTCACACATTCAACCCTCTCTCTCTTGAATTGTTCTCTGTGGGCTTCTGTTAAGCCTGCCTCAGCATAAACATTCTCAGGCATACAGTAACACTTATTAGCCTTGATCCTTGAAGGAATTGGGCCTTGGAAGTTATTGATATTAATGTTTAAGAAGGTTTGGGAAACTGAATACAACTTCAGTGAATAGAGCCGAGCATCATTTCTAAACACTTAAAGGTCCCCTATTATACTGTTTTTCATCAATATATCATAGCTCTCAGATATATACACACATGTCTCTGAAGTGTTTGGCTCCAAACACCAAACAGATCATTGCAGCATTACCCATAATCCCCTCTGTTTCAGCCCTGTTTCAAAAGTGTTTCTGTTACTTTAGATGAAAATAAGGAGCCCCTCCCCACGCCCCTCTGAGAGAGATTTGGTTAAAAAGAACACAATGGTGCTCTAGGAGGAGATTCAGGTGATAAGGTGGGGGGGGGTTACATTGGTTGGTGATTGGCTAATGGTTACACAAGCCACAACATCGTTATGACATCATAAAGTGGCGACAATCTGATTTTCAGACAGGTTTTTATAGAAATGGATCAGGACAAAAAGTAAGAGAATCTTTTCTCCTGAAACGTTCAGAATCTCTTCACACAGAGGGGACACATGTTGATGTAGAAGAGACATAAAAAATTGGATTTTGCATAATAGATTACCTTTTAAAGAAATAAACAATTCAGATTTGTTCAGAATAAGTTGGTATGGATAGTAATACTAGAAAACAGGCATATTGTGATATCTGCAGATGCTCTCCATAATCTGCTTTGGAAGGAGATTGAACAGGTTTTTTGGGTCGCAGCTGGCCAGTGGACGATGCCAAAGCAGTCCATCTTCATCACTGCAATGTAACACGCTCATATTACTGGAGCTGGATGGCCGGTGACATTTTCAGTGCATACTAACGAAATGTGACACTGTACCTCTATCAGCCTTGCAGTGTAATTGTTTTTGACAGGAATTTTGATTACTTTATATGGCGATGAGAATAACAAAATTGTTGTCTATGAATATGCCTCATGCTTTGCTGTGGTTGTTTACATTCATTTGATTTAACAGCTTTTTGGCAACTTTTGTTAAGAGGTCTGATTGTTGAAGGACATTTGTTTCAATCTTGGTGCATTAGTTTTTAACCTTTTTAACTTAACTGAATCCAGTTAAAACACGGTAGGCTGTTTAATGTGGATGCTATCTTATTAGCTGTTTGCTGTGCACCAGACTCTTTATATCTGTCTTATTAACTAAGCTGTTCACCAATATTCTACAAGTTTGCATTTCACAGTTAATCCATACCACAACAGTGATATTGTGATAAAGATAAAAGTACTTTCTGCTTGTTCAATTTGGGAAATTCAGCATTTAGGGTTCATTAAATAAGAATTTGAAATACAGAAATCACCAAGCATGAATATATGGCCACTAACGACAGATTTTCCCACGGCAACAAATACATAAATAAATAAATAACTAATGACAATAAATAACAATCATAAACCCTGGACTATCTCCATTGGGATGGTACAACCTTTAAGGTTTGACGGGGAGCAAACATCTGGCTTTGTTGCCTGGCACCAATGTTTACGTTTCCCCTAATCTCTCGTCTCCCATTCTTTAATTTACTGACATAATATATTCATTTGTATGCATAACATCTGCCTTACCCCAACTAGACCGGAGCCCCTTGCTGAAGCACATATGAATAATTCACAGGCTGCAAACACCAAGCGCTAAATTGTACATTAATTCTAAAATTACACTCCAGCCCCTGGGTCCGGGATACACTTTGAATAACTCGTCACAGACGTCATGTGAGAAGAGCAGTGAACCCTGCCTTGCATTGGACTTTTCTCTCACAGTGAGAGGATAGAAACACAGGGAGTCTTCCAATATAGGGCGGTCGTCCATAGGGACTTGGCTTGGCAGTTGGAAGGTCACTAGTTCAAGTCCCG
Source organism: Notothenia coriiceps (assembly GCF_000735185.1). Taxonomy (NCBI): domain Eukaryota; kingdom Metazoa; phylum Chordata; class Actinopteri; order Perciformes; family Nototheniidae; genus Notothenia; species Notothenia coriiceps. Next base: position 9,616,116 of record NW_011369947.1, read on the forward strand.
GAAAGACCAAGTGCTACCGAGGTGTCCCTGAGCAAGGCGCCGTTCCATACACTGCTCCCCGGGCGCCGTACATACAGTAACGGCACTGCTCCTAAAACTAGGATGGGTCAAATGCAGAGAAACCGTTTCGTTACATAGAACCTGTACACGGCAATAAGTTGAATCTTCAATATATTGTTTTGCCACAATTTAATTTGAAAAGCTCTCATACAGTAAATCTTAATCAAGTAACTGTACTTTCAAAGAGTCTTTTTCCTGGCAGGGAGGAGAGACTGCACTGCACCATCTGCTTATGAGCGGACACTGCTAGCTGAGATGAGTTTCAGAGTAAAAAAAAACCAAGAAGGCCTTTAGGATTTTCCCTTTGAATCCCCTCAGGACTTTTTCTGGGTAACTTCACGGGCCACTTATGTTACTTGACCCATTAAGTCATAAGAGGACAGTTGTGTGTGTGTCCTAAATACTTTACAGTACAACTCCGACACCTCCTCAGCTCTCAGGGGAGAAATCCGGCTGCACTTTAAACAGCATTAGGGTGTCCTTGCTTCGTTTTCAATTGTTGATCTTATTTTTTTGTAGATGGTTATCTAAATCCTCGGATAAGGGGATTTAAGATATCCGAAAGCAGCATGACACGAAAACACACCTTCAAAAATATATGTTTTGGTTGTCTACCAGTCTTCCTCTAATTGTTTTCGCACCAAAATGTAGATCGCTGTTTGACTGCCTTTTTCTCTCTTGTTTAAAGTCAGAAGATATTCCACTGAAAAGTCATGAAAGACTGATTTCCGTGGACTTCACTGCGGCATTTGAATTCTTTTGAAAACCAAATGAGCTCCAGACTCCAGTCCTGTTATCCGTTCTGCTGTAGGAAATTCACTGTAATCTCTCCAGGAACCAAAAAGCTCTGGGCCCTTTTATGAGTTACCATCTATTATTTATCTTTATACAGATTTTGAATCCTGATCATCCAAAAATTTCAAAAACAGTTGTCTGTCTCCTGACTTCGGATGGAGTCACGAATGCTCGTAAACGTTGACTGATTGATCACCCTCGGCCATAATATTAACATTTACAGTATGAGCCTTTGCCGTAGCATTCTGTTATGCCATGCAATGTATTTTCAGATCTTTGAATTGCTTAATGAACTTGCAAAGTGCTTATTTGAAAATAATAACACGCACACGGGTAAAAAGCAAGAGTGATAGGTGTCATGGCGATCATCAGCCCTGCAAAAGGGAAGCATAATGTCCTGCACACTTAGCAAGATCAACACTTTTAACATGAACGCTCATCTCCACCGTACAAATGACTTCCAGGATGTTGATAACCATACTTTTGGCAAACCATATCCTGAATATGTAGAATTAAACGGAGTGAGACGAATCTAATTGAGATTCATCAACAATTCTTGGTGATCTGCGTGAACTCTTGGTACTCACAGTGGATAATGATGAAGGCTTGGCTGGAGCAGTGCCTCTTTCCCATCTGAAGGTCAACACAGTAATCATAGGAAGGAACATTATCTTTTACGGAACGTTTCCTACTCTCAGCCAAGTTTCACTTACATGTGTTTTTTTATCTGAATGGCAGGACCGCATCAGTGTCCAAACATTAAGAGACAAACCCATTTTCACAGAGCTATTCTATTCATTTGATTATACACTATGTCCAGAATGAAAATGACCTCCTATATTTTTTTCTTAAAATAATTTCTCAGGAGTTTTTAACCCAACTTCTTCCAGGACCTCAAAATAAATCTCCTCTCAGCAGTAACAGCAGGCGTACTATCTAAGACGGCACTTTGGGTAAATGTAGGAAGCTTCAATATACCATTATGAGTGATAACAAACTGAGGCATTAGTGTCTCTAACTCACTCAGATTCCACATTATCTTTCAAAGCTCCTTTTATGTGGTACTGTTGGGATCACTGTTTGCATGTAGAGAGCTATAAAAAGTTGATGTGACTGACGGCAGACTCTTGTTTTGTTGTATGATCTTGTACTCAGCAGGGGCTTAGCTTGTTTGTGACAACCCAAAAACTGCAATTTTTATTTTTTCATTGTCTTTCTTGAGTTGGAATCAGACGTTCTTTTATATGTTTCATCATGGCAAAGAAAAAAATCTCTGCGCAATGTGTGCTGTAATCTTTTCACTATTCAGTTCTTGTCCTATTTTTTGGGCGACTTTTTCTTTTATATTTTTTGCCCTTTGATAAAGGCCCCTACTGAGTTAAAACGGTATAACACTACAGAGGCTATGTAGCAAAAGCCTTGATCCTTGTCTAGCTTTTGCACTTGTGGCAGAAACGAATAACCCTATGAGTTTCATTACAAATAAAATCACTTTTGGACACAAAAACATAGTCTTTACGAATAAGCATTGATCTCATCATTTTAAATATTAGACCATAGTCATAGTTGTACCACCTGAACAAAGCGGGGATGCACACCATATGCATACATTTAAAATGGGATTATGTTAAATTAATTTACTTTCTATCTAAAATTTAATGAGTTCCTCTCCTAAAAATCAGTTTCTGGTGTCCATAGAAACCATAACAATTGCTTCCTCAACCAAAGAAAGCAGCTATTCTATTATGTAGGGATGCACCGAATATTCGGCCCCCGAAAATTATCGGCCGAAAATGGTTAAAAGGTTCTAGCACCGAAAAAATATCACCGAATGTCAGAGAACAGGGTTACGTTGGTAAGCTATCGTGTTGTTGTGATGACGTAATCAAAACGCGGCGACAAGCACGGCGCGCGACCATGCTCGCGGCTGGCTCACAGCCAACATGTCTGCCGCTTGGAGATATTTAAAAATATCAGAGAAAGAGGCGCGGATTGCGATTTGTAAAACGTGTTCAGCTGACATTTCTCGAGGGGGTGTAACTGCAAAGACTTTCACCACTTCGGNTTTCGCTCAATTTAACACTGTCTTTGCATGGGCTGATTCTGTGAGAACAGCACCATCTACAGGCCTGGCATATGTACTACTGCCTCTCCAGCGCNTTATTTACACTATTTTGTTGTATGCCTACTGGCCTAGATGTTTATGCAGTTTTAAAGCACCTTGGCTTTGTTCTGAATGCACTTTGTTGTAGTTATCCTACAGAGAAAAGAAAATGCACTTGACTTGGAATGAATGTACTGTATGCATTCAAAAGTGCTGAATAAATGTTTTATGGACCCATAATAGTGATTATTATTTAAGTTAAGTTTTGCCATAATCATTTCTTTTTCCATAATCAGGCAGTTGAACAACATTGGTAAAAAATGTATACATTATATATATTTCTATTAATCATTTTCGGCCTTTCGGCATTCGGTTTTCGGCCAACTGTTTCCTATTTTCGGTATCGGTTTCGGCCAAGAATTTCCCATTCGGTGCACCCCTACTATTATGATAATTTTCTATATCTAATTTGTTAACCTTCATACCCTCAAATCGCACAGACTGCAGCTTTACTCTGAACACGGAGGGATCTTTCAATGCTTTGGTTGAATGCATTCAGCATTGGAAGTCACTTTGACTTTGAGTGCTCAGATCAAATTCTAACTAAACCTATTCATGGTATTAACAAAGAAGGCAATTCACCCAGTTAGCTGTCTCTTGTATCCCCAAATAAGCTATCCTAAATCTATTCCTAACCAACATGTACTGTATGTGCTTGCTGTAAATCTACAGTAATGTACCTTTTTAATTAAAAAGACGTACACATGCGTACACATACCCATCAGTATATAGTTGTTTAATTCAGATTGTCAGACATAAATTTGTCATCCCCCACCCTAGCCTAAAGAACATCTCTACAACTTTTCTTTTAATCTTCCTTTCTTTTATGACAGATCACTAGTTTTTGTCTGCTTATATTTGATTAAAAAAACAGACACTGACACACATTCACTAATCTAAAAAGCACTACCACAAAAAAGTAAACAAATAAATTCAGAATAGGCAAGATAAACTTCCCAACTTCCTGCCTACCAACCAGACCGCTCTGTGTAAAGTGAAGTAGTAATGGGAGAAGCGTGGGGTGCTTACAATTAGTCGGCAATCCCTGATCAATGGGGTTGTTAGTGGAAACTCTCAGTTGTGCATCCTGATGTGGATGAGAGAGGAGCCGGGCCCACGTTCACTCATTAGAGGGGGGGATGAAATGGGACGGAAAGTTGCCAAGTGGCTGCCAGGTGCTCTCATATCCACTCTGCAGCACACACACTCAGCCAGAGACACACACACGCTCAGCCAGAGACACACACACACACGCGCACGCACGCACGCACGCACACACACACACACACACACAGGCACACTGTGAGAGGGTGGAAGTAACACATTTCTTTTAGTCTTGTTCCTGCAATTCAATACGTTTATGGATCCTTTTGTCCATAATGACTAAGTATATGACACAGCTGCATTTGCAAATCAAATCCATTCTAGTTATATAACCTTTACAGTATGAAAGCGTTGCACACATTGAATAAATGAATACATTGAAGCATCGGCCGAGGCACATGTAAGTGTTGGAAACACTATTTGTATCAGTGGATTGTAAAAGCTGAAAGGAGAAGCAAAACGTAACTCAATAAAAAGCAGGTGCACATTAGAGTGGTTGATATGCGGTGTGGATTCTTTCCATTAGCTGATGTCTCGGCCACATTGTGTCATCTAGAGCTAAAACAAGTAAAAACAAAAAGCAAAGACTAGCTGAGCAAGTGGATGTTCAGAAGTAGTAGTAAACAAGCATTGCATTGTACTTGTAATGTGCTTGTGAAGGCAGAGTGATTTGATGTTATCTAAATATCTATATAAGATCATTGTTGTGTTAATGTAGCAGCAAATTGGTTTCAGAATTGTTGAATATTCCTTGTATTGGTATCAAATACTTAGTTCCTGGTATAATGACATCCTTACTTGTGGCTTTAAATGCTTTTTTGTATTCTTGATTAGCTTTAGCTCGTTGGTTGCTTCATTAATATCATTGGAGCCTTGCTTATTGTTAAGATAAAACAGTCATGGGATAACTTCTTTTTATCGACCAAAAACATTGTTATGCCTGCTTCTCTAATCTCTGCTGCAGGTTTTCAGTAGAATATATGCATTGGGTTTAGGGAGGAAATAACTAAAATCATCTTTGTAGTACACAGTACATAAGCACACATCTTTCTCAAAATGATAATCTCCTCAAATCAACATTTTCCAGTGTTTGCACCACCAATTAGCATGAATAAATAAACATTATCCTGCAGGAGCAATTGCAGTTTAGAAATAATGGGTATAATTCATATCCTGGATCAAAGTGTATTCAGGCATTAATGTGTGCATACATTCAGATGTGTTGTTTTTATTCTCAGAGATGTTTTTTACCGATGCATTAAAGAGTGTTTACGGCCCTCTGGGATTAGTGTCAAAGGTGGATGTGCTTCAGATGTATATTTATCAAACAATGAAATATAAAAGAAGTTCATAGCTTTTTAAAAGACACTATAGAGGAGAGTCATTGTGGGGCTATAAATGTATTTCCCGAGCCAATGACAAGCTGGAGGATATTCCACATGCAGTATATTTATATGGTTTTAATTTGTATTTACAGTATGTTCTTTGTACTCTGCGAAGTGCTGTGTGATGAATGTGTCAGCCAGCCATTTATGAATATATTGGACGTGACTTGATTGTGTTGTTCTGTTAGAGTTCGCTAAGACCCGGCACAGTGTATTCATGTCCTGACAGCTGTGTTTGTAGAGAGCTACAAGATGGATGTTCAGTAGTTAAAACTCCCCTATGCCATATCTGCCTTCTATACCTTAAATGAAATTGTTCCTGTCTTGTTTAAAAAATGTAATACCATTCCCCTTGCTGTATTTCTTTATCTAACTTCTTTCTATCGAAGGTGATAATTCAAGGCAGACACAAACTATGTTGTGCTGCTACTCCTGTCAGCACATAGAGGCTTTGACCTTTTCACACTTTTTAACTGTGGCAGATTCTACTGTCAAGCGAGATGTTGCATTTTACTGTTTGGAAATCTTGTAAAAGAAGCACATGTCTGAAACGTGACTGTAACTGCTGTACATTTATATAGTTAGGAAGCAAGGATGCATCGTTTCAGATCAGCAGGTTGCAGAGATCTGGTTTCATTTAAAAGGAAAATACCTGCTATTAATTATTAGGGATGTCCCGATCACCTTTTTTTGCTCCCGATCCGATTCCGATCATTTGATTTTGATACCGATTTTTCCCGATCCGATCTTTATGCAATGCATTAAGAGGAAAAAAAACATTGAAGTTGTCCCTTAAGGTTATTTTTTTATTTAAATTGGATATTCTATCCAACATGGATATAGCTTCTTTTTTTCACAGCAGCATTGGATCAGTTCAGTTGTGCAGCATTGGAT
>NW_011369947.1:9622539-9624942 GCF_000735185.1 Notothenia coriiceps
CCCCCCAAACATCCCCCGAGCGAATGTAAACTAGCGCTGTGAAAGTGGGGAGAAATTGAGCTTTTTCTTTGTACCCGAGGGTCCGTGTTGTGATCCTGTTCTGGCTCGGAGACTCTGTGTGGGAAATTGAATAAGAAATAGATTTTTTTCTTCCTCTAACACCGAGTGCCGCGCTGCCCTTTAGCAAAAGAGCTGAGGCTCGGAGCGATGTGAAACACGAGAGGCACACTTAATCACATCTCATTCAGTTTCACATTGTTGGCTTTCACAACGGATATCCAATACGCTTCGACTTTTGTCACCAGTAATAACGCTTTAAAGTAACGACAAATATCAGTATTTTAATGTCCTTTCAACCTTATTTTTATGACAGTATATCTTAGTTGTTAAAAATCTTTATAGCAGGTTAAATTGTTAGGGAGAAAATGCCATGTTTAACGTTCCCATTGAAATGAATGGTGTGTCTGTCACTCGTGTAATTCTGATGATCTGAAGGCAATAACATTTATTTAAACTTTTTTATCCGAGATTTTTCATTGCAGACTTATGCAAGGTAAAACTTACCATTATGTAATTTATAATCATTATTTCTGCCATTAATTTCCTGGTATACACTGCCAACACTACATATATCTGGATAAACAAAGAGTCCTGGGTAGATCAGACTCAGTGACCTTTACTTTATTACCTTTCCTGTAAGAAGAAATCACATTTTAAAATAAACTTTCAACAGTAAATGTTTGTGACCTTTAGTATAATATTAATATTTGTCGAAGTGATTATTCAGGGCATTGCATCTATGTGCTGAGTCACACTAAGGCTCTTGAAGGCGTCATCATACTTGCCAACCTTTAGACCTCAGAAATCGGGAGCATTTCAAAATGCAAAATGGGGGGGGGGGCTGCTAGTGGATCGCCGGAGCTGTTAGATTAACATTAACACGCTTATTGTAGTTGTAAGTGCACCGACTTGCGGCCTGTAGCACCGTCCTTGATGGAGCATATGAGTGGGCTGGACCTGTATTTTACAGGAATGGAGTGAGCAGTTGTCGATTCTTGTTCTGTTTTCTGTGAATATCTGCCTCACCCTCTCAGACTTTGAGTTGCGCGCGCTACTAAAGAGACGTGTTACCATGGAAACCAAACAATGGTGTAGCTGTATTAAAGTCCGAGTGGAAACAGTCGTGTGTAAATCTGATTTTGTCAGAAATCGGGAGAAATGCGGGAGAAATATGATCCCAAACCGGGAGAGGGCAATGAAATCGGGAGTCTCCCGCGAAAATCGGGAGGGTTGACAAGTATGGGCGTCATACACACACATGCTGCATATTTAACCCTTTTTCATTTTAGAATTTGAAATTGAACTTTTCTTACTAAAAAGTTAGAAGACAAAATAATTTACTGGTCAGCTTCTGTGCCGTATGAAGGTCGATAGAACACTTCGAAACACTTTGTTCAGATCCACAGCTGCTAAATAAACAAGATGGGACAATCATAACTTGCTAAAAAAGGTCGTCCAGGCCGAGAAAGGGAAAGTAGGTCACGACGAGGTACACTCAGATTTACCCGCGTCCAGAAATCACCAGATGTATTCCTCTGAGGGGAAATAGGTTATCGTTCTCCTGATAAACATCCGGTGAAGCTCCCCGTAGTGAATTATTTACATAAAAGCTTCTTGTTTTATTTATTATTTTCCTCAGGGTTAAATCCTCAGGATGACAACTGTGCTTCATGTCTGTAGTTCGGAGCGTCGGTGTTAAAGAACATTCCTCGAAATAGGTTTTAAAGATCTCAAATTCTAACAGAAATGACTTGAGAAGCTTGATACTTTTGCACAGCTCTCAATTTCATAATTTAACCAGAGCAAACGGGAAAACATTTCAAATTTCCATAACACTTTTAGACATATCTTTTAGATTATGATCGGTTACCTGTTATGCTTTTTGCGGTTTTACCTTTCCTGTAGTGTGTTATATAGGTTTTGGTGAAACACATAATGAAATCACTATGTAGCACGGCTCCTATTGGCTAGCGCTCCAACGCATTGTACGTGATAGGCTAAGGGGCGGGACATCTCTAAGCGCTTGACCAATCACAACAGAGCCGCTGTATACTGATATACACCGGAACATCAGCAGGAGAGGACTCTTTAAAGTAGAGACACTACATACTGATATACACCTGAACATCAGCAGGAGAGGACTCTTTAAAGTAGAGACACTACATACTGATATACACCTGAACATCAGCAGGAGAGGACTCTTTNATTTGAAACCAAAACTAAGGCCTCAGGATGACTTTAAGACTTGAACATGGTCATTTTTGTTTTGTAACATTAAAAAAAAAAAAAAAAAAAAATTTTAAAAAAAAAAAAAAAAAAAAAAAACTATGTATTGTCAATTAA
>NW_011369947.1:9624970-9626703 GCF_000735185.1 Notothenia coriiceps
AATCCCGATCCCCGATTTTTTTCTCCCGATTCCGATCTTTTGAAAATCACGTGATCGGCTCCGATCCCCAATCACGTGATCGGATCGGGACATCTCTATTAATTATACCAGCACAACTTTTCAAGTACACTGCATTTCATTTTTTTAATTAAATGAAAATGGAAAAAACGAAAACAGGGCCACCACACACATTAAAAACAAAACACTATCTTATCTTGCTACAGTGGGAAACTGGGACCTTCATATATGATTTACTAATTGTTACATGGCTATTGACGAACAAAGTGTGTACTTACTTCAAATAAGTCAAATCACCACAATACTTATCCAGACTTCCCTTGAGCTTTGTATTTCCGAGGAAGTGCTGTGGAGCGGACTCATTGAGGTGGAAGTAAAGTCATCAATGTTTTAAACATCGTGGGCTTGATGCGAGGCGTGGGCTCGTCTCCAAAGGGTTGAAAAAGCTCTTATGCCTCAAATAGCTTCTCATAAAATGTTCACGACTTGTTTATGCCACCAGGAGAGAAGTGTTGTCACAGTGCTGCATATAGCATACCTTGGAGGAAGTAGAGGAGGTGAATTTGAGCCTGTGATAACACAACACCTCCGTAACATTGCCCATGGATACTAGAGGTCTTCAGTCGACTCCTTAAAGCCAGAGAGAGAGAAAGTCATGAACTTTAGATTTGTAATTTTGAAGATGACAAAGCTTCAACTGGCTTTCTTTCTGATTCTCAACACCAACTGAGAACTTTCTTTTTGCGCACAAGGATCTTTGCCAAGAATACTAAAAGTGAAGCGGCTGCATTCGTCTCCATACATCAGCACAGAGGAGCTTTCTAAATGAAGGCGTGACACAGTTATAATTCTTCACATTTACACACTGCACGCATGACTCTTTTCATTAGAGCTGTACATTTTTAACCGTTAAACCCTTAAGTAGCCTCTTAAAGTAAAATGTGAAAGTCATGAACTTGCATCATTTGGCGCTGAAGTTGTTCTGGGCACGATTATGAATTGCTAGCCCAAGGGTATATACATTGAGCCGAAACAAAAATAATGATTTTCAAATGAAAAAGAAAGACATTTTCACTAACTGAACCGAATGTAGTGCAAACACACACTTACGTTATTACCGATAATTATGGAATTTGCTGTTCTTAAGACATATTTGATATATTTCTGCTTATTATGTCCTGATAATTACATGTTTGTAAAGTGTCTCTAAAAATTAAACTACTACTTGGCCTTTTTTTTTTTTTTTTTTTTTTTTTTTTTTTTTTTTTGGGATTTTGATCACATTTCAACTTCAGTGTACATATGTAGTTAAATAGTTGTACAGAGTGGTCCGTCTTTCTTTCTTTTTCTTGACAAGATAACAACAATAAGCACACAAGAACATGGGGTGTTTTCTTTACAATATATAACTATCTTGTCAAGAAAAAGAAAGAAAGACGGACCACTCTGTACAACTATTTNAGCAGTGTCTCAGGGAACAGCACGCTGCTGAATGTCACCAATTTGTTTACAATAAATTATTCGTGACATATTTATGGAGAATTACATTTAATGTCTCAGCCAGTTTGAGTTGTATGAATGCAAACTTACATGAAAAGGCCAAGTAGTACCACGTGCTCTGGGATTGCCCAGTAGCAAATACCTTTTGGCATAAGGTTTATAAAGAAATTGTCATCATATTTGGAAAAAACATTTATTTTAATTGGGATGAACTC
>NW_011369947.1:9626740-9629346 GCF_000735185.1 Notothenia coriiceps
AACAACAATAAGCACACAAGAACATGGGGTGTTTTCTTTACAATATATAACATTGACAGTATAGATCCTTAAATAAAATATTCAAACAGTTAGACAAAAGAAGGGCGTATCGGGGTAATATACACTTTCCATTTCTCCCAAATCTCCTCAAATCTATGTTCCTGGAGCCTCAAAGAGAAGGTAATTATTTCCATTACAAAGATTTCGTAAATGATATCGTACCAATCATCTATAGTTGGGCTGTTTGGTTTGAGCCATTTCTTTGTGATTGCTTTCCTGGCAGCGACACTCAACATCCCAAACAAGTATTTAGTTTTAATATTTGTGGATGTTGAGTGCAGGAAACCAAAGAGGAGTTCATCCCAATTAAAATAAATGTTTTTTCCAAATATGATGACAATTTCTTTATAAACCTTATGCCAAAAGGTATTTGCTACTGGGCAATCCCAGAGCACGTGGTACTACTTGGCCTTTTCATGTAAGTTTAAAAAATATACGGTACAAGGTTCTGCATTCATACAACTCAAACTGGCTGAGACATTAAATGTAATTCTCCATAAATATGTCACGAATAATTTATTGTAAACAAATTGGTGACATTCAGCAGCGTGCTGTTCCCTGAGACACTGCTAATGGCCTCCGTTTAATTCAGTCACTGTGGGTGAAAACCATGCGTGATGGCAGAATGCAGGCATACATTAAACTGTTTCTTTGCATGACAACAGCTTGGCTAAAAATACACTATATGACTGCTAGTCATTCCAGTTGTTGCTACACAAAAGCCCTGTTTACCGGCTCAACATCTGCTGGGACTTTCAAGTAACTAAATGGAGCAAAGTGTCAGCTTGTGTTAGGGAAAGTGACATTGTTTATGTGCAATGTAAAGTTTCAGCATTGTTTTAGTAGTTGTTTATTCAGATTTGCATTTCCTTGTACTCGATCGTGCGCCTTGTGGGCCAGATTAACTGTGCTCCGAGTGAGCGTAGAGCCTCTGACTGTTGTTTACCACACTGTGCTCTCTCCCCCAGGACTCTGAGCTGCTGTAATGGAAAACATCAGATGGATACCAGGCGAACCTCCTTTAGTTTAGGAAGGGAAGAGGAAAAAGCCATGGCAGAAATAGGAAACGCAGTATAGCTTGTTAAGAAACAAGACGCATATCTAAGAGCGAATGTTCTTCAAAACATTGGGGAATATTGTTGAAGTGGTTTTAACCATTTTGAGATTCAGTATGAGCAAAATAAATGTTGGAAGGAAGTACAAATGGATTTTCAAAGAGACCCGGTTGTTACACTTCTCTAAAGAGCAGTTTACATTTTATTTGTTTGTATAGCTGTCTTTTGCTGTGATAGCGAGGATTTAATCCATCTGCAATGACCATCTCGGCCATGTTTATGTACCACTCTCTACACACTGTTTACCTCATTATGCATGCATGGAAGGAAGGATGATGCCCTTCAAATGATGGACTGGAGACACACATGTCAGGACCTTGGTGTTACCTACATGATTGGACTAAAGGTTAACAGTTTACCCGTGTAAGGGCGTGTTTTCTTCCTGCTTTTGTTTTTAATGAGACAATTAAATTAAGTTTACAGTGTTGGTAAAATAAGGTTATAGATTATCAAACTGTCTTTTGGTCACAGAAAATTGTATTAATTTAACAGGGGCAGTGTTATGCATACATATTATGCAGACTGTAAATATGACATTCTTGACCCAATTGTATTGTGTTTTTTCACTATTCATAGTATTTCAAGTTTATTGACTATTTCATACACTCCTTATCTTAAAGGTCCCATGTCATGCTTTTACGGTTGTTACCCGTCCCCTTGTGTGTTATGAAGGTTTTTATGCATGTAAACGGTCTGCAGAGTCAAAACCCTAAATACCTCCCCAAAACGCCTCGTTGGAGATACGTCACTGTCCATTGATTCTTCCGGGTACCGCGATGTCATGCGTTACCCGGAACCAAATGGACCAATCCGTGGAGCCGTTACGTTACGTCCGCGGAGCCGTTACATTAAGCCCCCGCTGATTGGTCCAAATTGACCAATCCACGGACTTCCTCACACACACACACACACTCAGTGCATGCAGCTCTGCTGATCTCTCCTCCCTGGCTGCAGGCTGATAACAGACAGTTGGGATCGTGGCGAAATTCTCTCAGCAGACCCATTCTCACAGCGTTTATCAACCTTTTTCTTACTCAATATCAAGCCACACTTATTGTTTTTACTTCGGCTGTGACTTTGTGTGTGCTCAGGGTGAGTTTGGATGTGTTTCGCTGTGTATCGCTAAACAAGGAAACCACACCTCCACGGAGCTCAGCGCGATTCACAGCGTCCCGACCAATCAGAGCACACTGTGCTCACAGGGAGGGTGGGGGCTGGAGCTATTGGAGCTACAACGAGCCGTTAAAGGCAGAGAGTGAAATTCAGTGAATACACGTAGTTTACAGAGATGCTGTATGAGAAACCAANAAACCCTCAGAGTACACCCTTTAGCGAGTAAAACTCTAACACAGAAAATACCTCCCCAAAACGCCTCGTTGGTGAAACGTCATCATGACGTAATCATCCATTTGATTCTTCCGGGTACGTGCT
>NW_011369947.1:9630829-9639161 GCF_000735185.1 Notothenia coriiceps
GAACGTACAGTACGTACGACGTACACGACACACACACACGCACACACACACACACACACACACACACACACACACACACACACACACACACACACACACACACACACACACACACACACACACACACACACACACACACACACACACACACACACACACACACACACACACAGAGCTCATTAACTGACTGCAACTCAGCAGAAAGCCACAACCTACTTATTATATTGTTTATTTGGTTATATTGCAGAGATAAGAATGAGTGTGAACTATATATATTATTGATGTGTGTGTGTATGTGTGTTTATATGTGGATGAGTTTACTGTATGTGTGTTTACCGCAACAAATTCAGCTCTGACCCACTTCCTCTGTGGAAACCACAACTTCCTGTTTGTGAGTGAGCGTGAGAGAGAGCGGTTGATGTGTGGTGTTTATCTCCACACACCCTGTTAATGCCCAGTGTGCCGGTGTGTAATAATGATTTTAAACGGTTGGGAGGGGGAAAAAAAACAGCAAAGTCACTGAGCAGGTTTTGAAGCACAGAGACTTCATTATTCTCATTTCATAAGTTTATGTGTGTGGAAAATGATGACTTATTATGCTTTCTTGGATTTCCCTTTCCTGTTGTGTGTTACAAAAGGTTGTGTGCATGTAAATGGTCTGCAAAGGCTAACATTTCTGTCTCAGAAAATAATTATACATGGTATTTATATAGCGCACTTCCTGGTGTTCAACGCGCTCTACATTACATTTCATGTTACTTATTAGACGTACATGCAGTCAATGCTGTGGACAATACCCACAGGAGCAATTTCAAATACTACTAGGAGTCAGCAATGTCCAAATCCTAAAAACAGTATTGTGCATCTCTTGGCACACATGGCCTTAGAGCAGATTCCAAAAAAAAGAAAGAAACTTCAGATGTTATTCTCTGTCTCTGTCCTCCAGGTCCCTACAACAAGGCATTGTGCTCCCATCAGTTTGTACAACTGATGGGGGTTACACAATTGATTGAATGTCATGTTTTGATCAACACTAGGTTTTTTATAAGTTTAAAATGATATGACCTTTTAGTACCAATATACAAAATGAAGTTGAGCCTTTAACCATAATGCAGTAAAGTGCAGAGAAAAGTACAGAATGAGATAAGTAATAATAAATACATGAATGAATAAATACTGAAAATAAATATCTGACTCTTTATCCCTGTTTTTCCAGGCATGCGTCCCTTCATCCCAGACAAGGACCTCGGGGTGTTTGAGAGTTTCCTGGAGAGCATCGGGATCAGGGAGGGAGGCATTTTAACCGACAGCTTCGGACGCATCAAACGCAGCATGAGCAACACGTCGGCTACGGCCATGAGAGGGTATGTAGGTCAGGACTGGTTTTGATTCGCTACTGAAAGATTTGAGTCTCGGTCATGTTTGGTCTGTGAGGTAATTTCTACACACAAACTGCTGTCTCAGATTCCATCATGACTTATCTACAGTACATGGTGCACTTTGATGATTTTTGATCAAAAGATAGCACCAACCTATAGGTCTGAGGACAGTACAGTGCATTTATATTTAAAGCCAACAGAAAAATGTTACCAATGTGATTCACAGATATTTATGCTTTATTTGTATGTTTGTGTTGTGAAAGGACAAATACATATTTTTTGTTTTTTAACATAGTGGTTAAAGTTGCTGTGTCCTCACAATGTAATGTTCTTGCCATTAACAATTTACAAAAGCCGATGAATTCTGATTGCTTTATGGCCTTTTTGTAGCTACATTATTGTGTTAGTCAAAAGCTTTTGGTTTCGTTGTTTGGGGGACATTATGTTTCATGTTGGGTTATTGTTAATGATGGTAGCTTTTGGTCCTGATTGCTCTTACTTTGATGCAAAAGCCCTCTCACACCTGGACATTTCATTAGTTAGAGATGGGAGATACAATTGAGATAATTGTTTTTTTTGTTCCCTCAGCATGTATGATGACAGCTATCTGGCTTCAGGATCTCAGGAATTCAACCGACGCATTACAGACATGACCCACGATATCCAGACGCTCGGCTTCCAGGACACACACGCAGACATCGAGGAGGAAGATTACTACCTCTGATGGAGGGAGACTCTAATTCCTATTCAAATGCAGACAGTTTTCAAACTCTGCAAAATCAGGGCAGCTCGTGTTCTCAATATATTGTAAATATAAATTGTGTGAGAGTTATACCCTTCTTAATGTTGATGTTTAATATGCAATTCCTGCTCCATGCACAGAAAATACAGTACGACAAAGAAAACTAAGCTGTATTTATTCAATTAAACTCAATTAATACAAAAACTGTTCATTTTCAATGTATCATACAGTAGGGGGAGATTATATGATTCAACACATAAGCCATGATTTAATTAAGTGTTTACAAATCTGCTACAATACGTTATTTTCTGTAGTGGTTGTAATACCTAACATTGTCCACATGGAGGCAATTAAAGACAACATATCTATAGCCCTCTTTGCTACTGAGTACACATCTCCATTGTGAGGCAGAATTTATAGTTCAAAAAGGATTTAAATAAATGTTTGGAACCAGATACATGGATATATACAGTAGATAGATAGATATATAGATATATAGATAGATAGATAGATAGATGGATATATTGATAGATGGATAGATAGATAGATAGATAGATAGATAGATAGATAGATAGATAGATAGATAGATAGATAGATAGATAGATAGATAGATAGATAGATAGATAGATAGATAGATAGATGTGTTAGTAATGATACAAACAATAACAAAAAAAACATCTAAAATCTCTCCCTCCCTCTGTGTCCCCCGTTCTCTCTCCCAATGCTGCATTGACCCGTTATCCTGGCGTCAGCATCACCACTTCCCATGGTGCACTGCTTCTGTATTGCCCCCCGGTCTTCTCCTCTGCCAGCTTAACGGAACATCACAGCGGGAGAGTCAGCCCCCCCATGGGCTTCACCCGAGTCATCTGAGTCTGCTCGCCCTCATTATGTAACAGACTAGACACCGTGTGCATTTGATTTTAAATGAACTCATCATGAACGGAGTACAATTGACCAGCAGCAGACACATCCCTGTAAACATGCCAGAGGTTTTACAAAGAGCTGGCTTTAACCTTTTGACCCGGATATCTGGATCACACGCACTGCAAATAAATTATTTTTTAAATCTGTTACGTAAATTATATATATACTGTATATATCATGGAGAGTCCCAGTTGAAACAATAGAAAGAGAAAGTAAGATAACGAGATACATCCCATACATTAAAAATACTAAATGTTTTGACAGAATTGTTTTTGTCAGGCTGCAGCCATTTCTTGATTCAAGGTCAAAGGTTGTGCGTGTGTGTGTGATTAGATCAACTTAAAAACGTTACTAGAAAAGCTTTATTATGGAGCTTTTTATATCAACAGCAAGGTTGGGGTTTCTGGTCTGGTTAATTAGTGACTATAAATTGCCCGCAGGTGTAAAATGAGTGTGTATTGTTGTCTGTCATCTCTTTCATTGACTGGCAACGTGTTAAATCTGAGTTTGGGGAAGTGGAAAAAACTGTACAATTATTCTAAACTGAGTTATCTCTTCAATTGAACTATCCACATTTAGGCTGTGCAATTTTCTTTGGATAAGCAATGCTATTTTTTTCTTCAATTAGCCGAGCCTCCCCTAAAATAGTTTGCAGCCTGAATACAAAGCCCCTCCTCCCTCTTTGAAGACCATGCTCTACATCAGTGGTTCCCAACCTGTGGGGCGCGCCCCCCTTGGGGGGGAGCCAAAGATCGCAGGGGGGGCGCCAGGCTGAGGCCTGGCGCCCCCCCTGCGATCTTTGGCTCCCCCCCAAGGGGGGCGCGCCCCACAGGTTGGGAACCACTGATGTAGAGCATGGTCTTCAAAGAGGGAGGANAATCAATCAAATGTAGGTCAATTATACTGAAAAAAGCCTACATCACAGCTGAGCTCTCCCAAGGAGTTGAAATGTCTCTGTGGCATTATCTTGTATAATAATAAGGAGGAAATATGAAGGGCTAGATATCAAGCGAGTTATGTGGATACGTTATTGCGGGGTCTTTTTTCTTACCAACTTAGATTTTTTAGAAATATGTTTCATATATTTGTACTATATATTTAAGAAGTACAAATATAAGGACAAGCACAGTTTCATACTTACAGTACGGGCCATATTTCATTATACCTTTTTTTTATTAGCGGAGGGCCCGATTCGAAAATGGCCCACGGGCCGCATTTGGCCCCCGGGCCGTAGTTTGGACACCCCTGCTTTAGACAGAACCTGTACACAGCATTATAAATAAAGTGGATGTGGCTTATGATTGTGAGGATGACTTCACTCATAAATGTGTTTTATTTGAGATCGAGATTTCTCTGGAGGGAAGGATTATGTGTGGATCATTATGAATATGTGAATACGTCTGACAGGCCCACAGACAGTTGTACTGCTTAACTCGTGAACCAAAATAAAATATTGGCTTCCTAAAAGCAGCGTGCTCACTGTAGGTCTGCCGTTTGGAATAGTCCTCAAGAGAAGGGTATGAGAGGGAAAAACACAACTCAACCACTTAAACAGTGTGGAAACCTCTCAAGGCTGCTCTGCAACATATGTTATGGATATAAGGACGACGAAAATACATAACTATATTAAGAAATATTATTAATGGGTTTTGTCATTCGCTCATTATATTTGTGTATAGGCACTATTTCTACGTTTTTCAGTTTTTCATTGCCTACAATTAAAGAAAAAGTGGTTAAACATACATCCTCACACACAGCCACTCCTCACTTCAACAGTGCTTCTGAATGAAAGCTCTGACAAGTGCAAATGTATATCAGGGAGCAAAGGTGTGAAATAGTTCAGAAGACAACCTGTGGCAACCAGCTGCCATAGACGTATAGAGGGATAGCTTCAAAAAAAATTGTATTTGCAAAATATTATTATAAAAATTTGAGATGTCCCGATCCGATCACGTGATCGGGGATCGGAGCCGATCACGTGATTTTCAAAAGATCGGAATCGGGAGAAAAAAATCGGGGATCGGGATTTTTTTTTATTTTTTTTTTAAATACTTTTTTTTCAATTTTGTATTCAATGTTACAAAACAAAAATGACCATTTTCAAGTCTGAAAGTCATCCTGAGGCCTTAGTTTTGGTTTCAAATTACACAACATCATGTATGTGTTGCTTCTTTGGGGCTTGTTTTCATAGACCTGGTTGCTTATTTCTCTCAAATCTGGCAACAGAGTGGGCAGGGCGCAGTGTCTAATTGTAGCAGTAAGCTAACGAGTACTGAAAGCTTTATTTTGTTTTGATCCAATGCTGCACAACTGAACTGATCCAATGCTGCTGTGAAAGAAATAAGCTATATCCATGTTGGATAGAATATCCAATTTAAATAAAAAAATAACCTTAAGGGACAACTTGAATGCTTTTTTTCTTTTTTTTCTCTTAATGCATTGCATAAAGATCGGATCGGGAAAAACCGGTATCGGCAAATTGTCAAAATCAAATGATCGGAATCGGATCGGGAACAAAAAAAGGTGATCGGGACATCCCTAATAAAATATCCGTTTTCCTTTACGTATCCACCCCTGAAACCTCAAGCAAGATTATTGTTGTGATGATTATGTGGAGGAGAACCAAAACATGGTTAACTTGAGAAAGAGAACAAAGTCATAATACATGTATGGACCATGTTATCAGAAAACGAGCCTTTGCATATGGCTGTAATTCATGGAACCGAGGGTTGTGCTGTATTTACTCTATGGAAACAAGAGACGGCTTAACTGAGGCACATACTGTACAAACTGGCATCCACAAACTTTACTCTCACAAAGCACACTGTTCGTCACTGATCAATACATATTGACTAACGACTGGTGCTTCACAGCATTAACTAGGATCAATGATGGATTTGGCTTTAAACATAATAGTATGCTGATATTTCAACTAAAACAATGAGCAAGTCAACATCCAGTGTTCACAGACAGGCCTTAGCAAATATTTATATCATTGCATTAGAGGAATGGGCTTAGCTTCGTAGCTCAGATCCATCACACGTTGTGAAGTTACCATCAGCGTCTGCCTCACTTACACAACAGTTGTTACTTTTCCACTTTTTCTACAGACTTCATTATATAAAAGCAAAGTTCTGATTTTCAACTAGAACTTATTATACCACTGAGAAAGCAGGTTATATAAATCACTTTTCTGAAGCATGCATCTTTCAATTACGAAAAGAGCTACGTTTTAGCAGGTTAACAGAGCAATGTCAAGTGTTATACCTCATTCACTCCCCTAACATCTCCCCACACGCAGTGCTGCCATCACAGAGGGTTCAGACAAGATATGAGTGTGTTCACTGTGACCTGATTGGAGACAGTCAATTTGCTAGTTTATTAAATCCCTGCGGTAGCCGGGCATAATGATTATTCAGTGAATTTGTGTCGCAGAGGCAGGCATCCTCTGCCACCAGCAGGGTCAGCGAAGGGCGCAGTCATTTGTTATCAGTATGCACATCCAACGGTCCGGTCATCAGCTGACAAATGAGGAGTTGTGCAGAGCCATTCATTTATTGATGACCTATTACTTTCCCAGAGTGTGGACAGAAATACATGATGTTCAGGGTTGGATGTGGACCTGAGGGTTGCTATGAGAATGATGAGCTTTAAGTGCATTTGTAAACACCTGCTAGGGGCATAGATCATGGTAAGGAGGGGGTTTGTTTAGATTACACTACAACAAACATTATTTATCTTAAAGGAGAGGTGTCATGGCCTTTTCCACTGATCATAATTCCATTGTTGAGGTATACTAAAATTGAAAAATACTGTGCAATTTTCCAAACTCACATTGTGT
Source organism: Notothenia coriiceps (assembly GCF_000735185.1). NCBI lineage: Eukaryota > Metazoa > Chordata > Actinopteri > Perciformes > Nototheniidae > Notothenia > Notothenia coriiceps. The sequence goes on from NW_011369947.1 coordinate 9,637,719, forward strand.
TTCGCATACAGCACTCTGTAAAGTATGTGTATTCCAGCAGTATTCACTTTCTCCCCCCCCCTCTCCGGGACTCCTTCTTTAGCGATTACACAGCCAAACTCAACCTGAACACACAACAAAGTCACAGCCAAATAAAAACAATAAGTTGGGCATGAGTATTGAGTAAGAAAAAGTTTTACTAGGTTGATAAACGTTGTGAGAATGGTCTGCAGAGAGAATTCGCGGCAATCCCAACTGTCTGTTATCAGCCTGCAGCCAGGAGAAGCAGAAATCAGCAGAGCATGCCTGCACTGAGGTGTGTGTGTGATTTGGTCAATTTGGACCAATCAGCGGAGGCTTAACCGTAACGGCTCCTGCGGATTGGCCCATTTAGTTCCGGGTACGTGCTTACGAAAGCACGTACCCGGAAGGAATCAAAATTGATGATTACGTCATGATGACGTTTCACCAACGAGGCGTTTTGGGGAGCTATTTTCGTGTGTTAGAGTTTTACTCGCTAGAAGGTGTACTTTAGGCGTTTTGACCTCTGCAGACCGTCTTACATGCAGAAAAACCTTCATTAACACACAAGGGGACGGTAATAACCGGAAAAGCATTGACATGTGGCCTCTTAAAGGTCCCAAGTCCATGGCCTTTCTACTGATCATAATCACATTGTTGAGGTCTACTAAGAATAGATTTACTATTGTGCAATTTTCCAAATCCCACTCTTGGTCTTCTCATACCAGCATCTCCTTGATGTAAACTAGTGTATTTCACTGAATTCGCACTTCGTCTGCCTTTAACGGCTCAGTTGCAGCTCCAGATAGCTCCAGCCCCACGGCCTCCCTGTGATGCACAGTTGTTGCTCTGATTGGTCGGGGACGCTGTGAATCGCGCTGAGCTCCGTGGAGGTGTTGGTTTCCTTTGTTTACGCGATACACAGCGGAAACACAGCCAAACGTCACCCTGGAGCACACACAAAGTCACCAGCACGAAGTAAAAACAATAAGTGTGGCTTTGATATTGAGTTAGAAAAAGGTTGAAACGCTGTCGAGAATGGGTCGCAGAGAGAATTTCACCACATCCCAACTGTCTGTATCAGCCTGCAGCCAGGGAGGAGAGATCAGGCAGAGCTGGCATTGCATCTGAGTGGTGTGTGTGTGTGTGTGTGTGTGGTGTGTGTGTGTGTGTGTGTGTTGTGTGTGTGTGTGTGAGGAAACGTCCGTGGATTGGTCAATCCTTGACCAATCAGCGGCTTATGTGAACGGCTCCGCGGACGTAACGTAACGGCTCCACGGATTGGTCCATTTGGTTCCGGGTTACCATGACATCGCGGTCCCGGAAGAATCAATGGACAGCTGACGTGGTCTCCAACGAGGCTTTGGGGAGGTATTTAGGGTTTTTGACTACTCAGACCGATTTACATGCATAAAACAGCCTTCATAACACCACAAAGGGGAC